>NW_025746180.1:0-152216 GCF_021184085.1 Oncorhynchus gorbuscha | reverse complement strand
AACACATACCACATTAGAACACAGGACATACCACATTAGAACACAGGACATACCACATTAGAACACAGGATAGGACACAGGACATGACATACCACATTAGAACACAGGACAGGACACAGGACAGGACATACCACATTAGAACACAGGATAGGACATACCATATTAGAACAAAGGACAGGACACAGGACAGGACATACCACATTAGAACACAGGATAGGACATACCACATTAGAACACAGGACAGGATATACCACATTAGACCACAGGACAGGACATACCCCATTAGAACACAGGACAGGACATACCACATTAGAAAACAGGACATACCACATTAGAACACAGGACATACCACATTAGAACACAGGACAGGACACAGGACATGACATACCACATTAGAACACAGGACAGGACACAGGACAGGACATACCACATTAGAACACAGGATAGGACATACCACATTAGAACAAAGGACAGGACACAGGACAGGACATACCACATTAGAACACAGGATAGGACATACCACATTAGAACACAGGACAGGATATACCACATTAGAACACAGGACAGGACATACCCCATTAGAACACAGGACAGGACAGGACATACCACATTAGAACACAGGACAGGACATACCACATTACAACACAGGACAGGACATACCACATTAGAACACAGGACAGGACACAGGACAGGACATACCACATTAGAACGCAGGTTAGGACATACCACATTAGAACACAGGACAGGACATACCACATTAGAACACAGGTTAGGACATACCACATTAGAACACAGGACAGGACATACCACATTACAACACAGGATATGACATACCACATTAGAACACAGGACAGGACACAGGACAGGACATACCACATTAGAACGCAGATTAGGACATACCACATTAGAACACAGGACAGTACATACCACATTAGAACAAAGGACAGGACAGGACATACCACATTAGAACACAGGATAGGACATACCACATTAGAACACAGGACAGGACATACCACATGAGAACACAGGACAGGGCATACCACATTAGAACACAGGACAGGACATACCACATTAGAACACAGGACAGGACATACCACATTAGAACACAGGACAGGACATACCACATTAGAACACATGACAGGACATACCACATTAGAACACATGACAGGACATACCACATTACAACTCAGGACAACCCTAACACCTGACCCCTGACCCTCACCTTGTTGCCCAAGCTGATGGTGGCTTCCCTGGCCAGTAGCAGGGTAACGATGTCTACGTTGCCCTCCTGAGAGGCCAGGTGCAGCGGTGTGATGCCCTGACGTGTCATAGAGTTGGTGTCGGCTCCGTACTCCAGCAGCGTCGTGGCAATCTCCATCTGGTTCTTCTTAGCCGCGATGTGGAGTGGAGTATAGCCATTCTACAACACAGACAGAACATATTACACCACAGAGGAGGGTACCCATTCTACACCACAGAGGAGGGTACCCATTCTACACCACAGAGGAGGGTACCCATTCTACTCCAAAGACAGAACATATGACAACACAGAGGAGGGTACCCATTCTACACCACAGAGGAGGGTACCCATTCTACACCACATACAGAACATATGACACCACAGAGGAGGGTACCCATTCTACACCACAGAGGAGGGTACCCATTCTACACCACAGAGGAGGGTACCCATTCTACACCACAGAGGATGGTACCCATTCTACACCACAGACAGAACATATGACACCACAGAGGAGGGTACCCATTCTACACCACAGAGGAGGGTACCCATTCTACACCACATACAGAACATATGACACCACAGAGGAGGGTACCCATTCTACACCACAGAGGAGGGTACCCATTCTACACCACAGAGGAGGGTACCCATTCTACACCACAGAGGAGGGTACCCATTCTACACCACAGACAGAACATATTACACCACAGAGGAGGGTACCCATTCTACACCACAGAGGAGGGTACCCATTCTACACCACAGACAGAACATATTACACCACAGAGGAGGGTACCCATTCTACACAACAGAGGAGGGTACCCATTCTACACAACAGAGGAGGGTACCCATTCTACACAACAGAGGAGGGTACCCATTCTACACCACAGAGGATGGTACCCATTCTACACCACATACAGAACATATGACACCACAGAGGAGGGTACCCATTCTACACCACAGAGGAGGGTACCCATTCTACACCACAGAGGAGGGTACCCATTCTACACCACAGACAGAACATATTACACCACAGAGGAGGGTACCCATTCTACACCACAGAGGAGGGTACCCATTCTACACCACAAAGGAGGGTACCCATTCTACACCACAGAGGAGGGTACCCATTCTACAACACAGAGGAGGGTACCCATTCTACACCACAGAGGAGGGTACCCATTCTACACCACAGAGGAGGGTACCCATTCTACACCACAGACAGAACATATTACGACACAGAGGAGGGTACCCATTCTACAACACAGACAGAACATATGACAACACAAAGGAGGGTACCCATTCTACACCACAGAGGAGGGTACCCATTCTACACCACAGAGGAGGGTACCCATTCTACAACACAGAGGAGGGTACCCATTCTACACCACAGACAGAACATATGACACCACAGAGGAGGGTACCCATTCTACACCACAGACAGAACATATTACACCACAGAGGAGGGTACCCATTCTACACCACAGAGGAGGGTACCCATTCTACACCACAGACAGAACATATTACACCACAGAGGAGGGTACCCATTCTACACCACAGAGGAGGGTACCCATTCTACACCACAGAGGAGGGTACCCATTCTACAACACAGACAGAACATATTACACCACAGAGGAGGGTACCCATTCTACACCACAGAGGAGGGTACCCATTCTACACCACAGACAGAACATATGACAACACAGAGGAGGGTACCCATTCTACATCACAGACAGAACATATTACACCACAGAGGAGGGTACCCATTCTACACCACAGAGGAGGGTACCCATTCTACACCACAGACAGAACATATTACACCACAGAGGAGGGTACCCATTCTACACCACAGAGGAGGGTACCCATTCTACACCACAGAGGAGGGTACCCATTCTACAACACAGACAGAACATATGACACCACAGAGGAGGGTACCCATTCTACACCACAGACAGAACATATTACAACACAGAGGAGGGTACCCATTCTACACCACAGAGGAGGGTACCCATTCTACAACACAGAGGAGGGTACCCATTCTACACCACAGAGGAGGGTACCCATTCTACAACACAGACAGAACATATTACACCACAGAGGAGGGTACCCATTCTACACCACAGAGGAGGGTACCCATTCTACACCACAGAGGAGGGTACCCATTCTACAACACAGACAGAACATATTACACCACAGAGGAGGGTACCCATTCTACACCACAGAGGAGGGTACCCATTCTACACCACAGAGGAGGGTACCCATTCTACACCACAGACAGAACATATTACGCCACAGAGGAGGGTACCCATTCTACACCACAGAGGAGGGTACCCATTCTACACCACAGAAGAGGGTACCCATTCTACACCACAGAGGAGGGTACCCATTCTACACCACAGAGGAGGGTACCCATTCTACACCACAGACAGAACATATTACGACACAGAGGAGGGTACCCATTCTACAACACAGAGGAGGGTACCCATTCTACACCACAGAGGAGGGTACCCATTCTACAACACAGACAGAACATATTACACCACAGAGGAGGGTACCCATTCTACACCACAGAGGAGGGTACCCATTCTACACCACAGAGGAGGGTACCCATTCTACACCACAGAGGAGGGTACCCATTCTACACCACAGACAGAACATATTACGACACAGAGGAGGGTACCCATTCTACAACACAGACAGAACATATGACAACACAAAGGAGGGTACCCATTCTACACCACAGAGGAGGGTACCCATTCTACACCACAGAGGAGGGTACCCATTCTACAACACAGAGGAGGGTACCCATTCTACACCACAGACAGAACATATGACACCACAGAGGAGGGTACCCATTCTACACCACAGACAGAACATATTACACCACAGAGGAGGGTACCCATTCTACACCACAGAGGAGGGTACCCATTCTACACCACAGACAGAACATATTACACCACAGAGGAGGGTACCCATTCTACACCACAGAGGAGGGTACCCATTCTACACCACAGAGGAGGGTACCCATTCTACAACACAGACAGAACATATTACACCACAGAGGAGGGTACCCATTCTACACCACAGAGGAGGGTACCCATTCTACACCACAGACAGAACATATGACAACACAGAGGAGGGTACCCATTCTACATCACAGACAGAACATATTACACCACAGAGGAGGGTACCCATTCTACACCACAGAGGAGGGTACCCATTCTACACCACAGACAGAACATATTACACCACAGAGGAGGGTACCCATTCTACACCACAGAGGAGGGTACCCATTCTACACCACAGAGGAGGGTACCCATTCTACAACACAGACAGAACATATGACACCACAGAGGAGGGTACCCATTCTACACCACAGACACAACATATTACAACACAGAGGAGGGTACCCATTCTACACCACAGAGGAGGGTACCCATTCTACAACACAGAGGAGGGTACCCATTCTACACCACAGAGGAGGGTACCCATTCTACAACACAGACAGAACATATTACACCACAGAGGAGGGTACCCATTCTACACCACAGAGGAGGGTACCCATTCTACACCACAGAGGAGGGTACCCATTCTACAACACAGACAGAACATATTACACCACAGAGGAGGGTACCCATTCTACACCACAGAGGAGGGTACCCATTCTACACCACAGAGGAGGGTACCCATTCTACACCACAGACAGAACATATTACGCCACAGAGGAGGGTACCCATTCTACACCACAGAGGAGGGTACCCATTCTACACCACAGAGGAGGGTACCCATTCTACACCACAGAGGAGGGTACCCATTCTACAACACAGAGGAGGGTACCCATTCTACACCACAGAGGAGGGTACCCATTCTACAACACAGACAGAACATATTACACCACAGAGGAGGGTACCCATTCTACACCACAGAGGAGGGTACCCATTCTACACCACAGAGGAGGGTACCCATTCTACACCACAGAGGAGGGTACCCATTCTACACCACAGACAGAACATATTACGCCACAGAGGAGGGTAATATCCTGTAAGTGGCTCTGGATAAGAGCGTCTGCTGTGGTGTAAATGTGTAATTGATACCTACCTTGGCAGCAGCGTGTGGTGAAGCTCCCTGGTCCAGCAGCAGCAGAGCCACTTTCTGGTTGTCATAGTGAGCAGCTACATGTAGGGGAGTTAGACCACTCTATAGAAACGGCATACATAGCTGCATTAGTGTTGGACTGAAGGTGGAGGCACTTAGCCCAACACAGTGGAAGGATGACAAACTGGGATCTGAAGTGGTTGAAATATAAATCAGTTAGAACAATTCCAATACTGTCTTTGTCCGTTGAATAAAGACATGTTCAGTCTCGGACCAAGATATCCCTCTAGTGGTGTGGGTGCTGTGCTTTGGCAATGTGGGTGGGGTTATATCCTTCCTGTTTGGCCCTGTCCGGGGGTAATATCGGATGGGGCCACAGTGTCTCCTGACCCCTCCTGTCTCAGCCTCCAGTATTTATGTTGCAGTAGTTTGTGTCTGGGGGCTAGGGTCAGTCTGTTATATCTGGAGTACTTCTCCTGTCTTATCCGGTGTCCTGTGTGAATTTAAGTATGCTCTCTCTAATTCTCTCTTTCTTTCTCTCTCTCGGAGGACCTGAGCCCTAGGACCATGCCTCAGGACTACCTGGCATGATGACTCCTTGCTGTCGCCAGTCCACCTGGCCGTGCTGCTGCAGTTTCAACTGTTCTGCCTGCGGCTATGGAACCCTGACCTGTTCACCGGACGTGCTACCTGTCCCAGACCTGCTGTTTTCAACTCTCTAAAGACAGCAGGAGTGGTAGAGATACTCTTAGTGATCGGCTATGAAAATCCAACTGACATTTACTCCTGAGGTGCTGACTTGTTGCATCCTCGACAACCACTGTGATTATTATTATTTGACCCTGCTGGTCATTTATGAACATTTGAACATCTTGGCCATGTTCTGTTATAATCTCCACCCGGCACAGCCAGAAGAGGACTGGCCACCCCTCATAGCCTGGTTCCTCTCTAGGTTTCGTCCTAGGCTCCAGCCTTTCTAGGGAGTTTTTCCTAGCCACCGTGCTTCTACACCTGCATTGTTTGCTGTTTGTGGTTTTAGCCTGGGTTTCTGTACAGCACTTTGAGATATCAGCTGATCTAAGAAGAGCTTTATAAATGGATTTGATTTGATGTTATATTGATCAGAGTGTTTCAGCACCATAACAGGGGCTTCTCTCTCTAGAGCAGGGGTGTCAAACACATGTTGGGGAAACAAACTCAATCTACTTCTAAATGTCAATCACCACCTTCCGGAGACACCTGAAACCCCACCTCTTTAAGGAATACCTAGGATAGGATAAAGTAATCCTTCTCACCCCCCCCCCCCTTTAAGATTTAGATGCACTATTGTAAAGTGACTGTTCCACTGGATGTCATAAGGTGAATGCACCAATTTGTAAGTCGCTCTGGATAAGAGCGTCTGCTAAATGACTTAAATGTAAAATGTAGTGTAAATGTAGTGGCTCTGGATCAGAGCCATGTAAATGTAAATGAGTCAAACCAAATCCAACCTCAATCTACTTCTAAATGAGTCAAACCAAATCCAACCTCAATCTACTTCTAAATGAGTCAAACCAAATCCAACCTCAATCTACTTCTAAATGAGTCAAACCAAATCCAAACTGTATACATGATAATGGACCTTCATTCATACAGTTTCTTCATCCAGCTAATAATCAAATGAAAGAGTCGTAGTGGGAGGACCACACAACATATCATCGCGTAGCTCCAAGCCGGAGTCGTAGTGGGAGGACCACACAACATATCATGGCGTAGCTCCAAGCCGGAGTCGTAGTGGGAGGACCACACAACATATCATCACGTAGCTCCAAGCCGGAGTCGTAGTGGGAGGACCACACAACATATCATCGCGTAGCTCCAAGCCGGAGTCGTAGTGGGAGGACCACACAACATATCATCGCGTAGCTCCAAGCCGGAGTCGTAGTGGGAGGACCACACAACATATCATGGCGTAGCTCCAAGCCGGAGTCGTAGTGGGAGGACCACACAACATATCATCACGTAGCTCCAAGCCGGAGTCGTAGTGGGAGGACCACACAACATATCATCGCGTAGCTCCAAGCCGGAGTCGTAGTGGGAGGACCACACAACATATCATCGCGTAGCTCCAAGCCGGAGTCGTAGTGGGAGGACCACACAACATATCATCACGTAGCTCCAAGCCGGAGTCGTAGTGGGAGGACCACACAACATATCATCACGTAGCTCCAAGCCGGAGTCGTAGTGGGAGGACCACACAACATATCATCTCGTAGCTCCAAGCTGGAGTCGTAGTGGGAGGACCACACAACATATCATCACGTAGCTCCAAGCTGGAGTCGTAGTGGGAGGACCACACAACATATCATGGCGTAGCTCCAAGCCGGAGTCGTAGTGGGAGGACCACACAACATATCATCGCGTGACTCCCAAGCTTCCTTCCATGTGATGGTTAATCAATATTTGCACACAAAAGGCGTTTTCACCGCCATTTCTCAAATAACACATTTTACCGACAAATTAAAAAGGTTGGATGGAAACCTGGTTCGTAGCACTGCAAGAATACTGATGTGTAGTTACATTATAATGAACCAATATGAGAATAACTCATATGACATCAGTGAGAACTATTTGTGCTGTACGTTACTATTACTATCAGTGAGATGCACTACTGACTACCAGACTAGCTCATCCCTGTTTCCATGGTGACTACGGTACCTTCCCAGCTGCATCGGGCGCAGTGTGTCTCTGCAGCAGAAGGTTGGCCACTTCCATCTTCCCATACTTAGCTGCAACATGGAGGGGAGTGAAGCCTTTCTGGAAGAGGGGAGGAGAGGAGGAGAGAGGAGGAAAGGAGAGGAGGAGGCGATGAAAGGAAAGGAGAGGAGAGGAGGAGGTGATGAAAGGAGTGAGGAGACAGGGAGGAGATGATGGAGATGAGAGGAGTACAGAGAGGAGATGAGAGAGGAGATGAGAGAGGAAAGGAGATGAGAGAAGAGGAGTAGACAGCAATGAGCCACAACAACACTCACAGCATCACATAGATTATTACATGTTAGTCATTTAGCAAAAGCTCTTATCCAGAGCACCTTACAGTTAGTGCTTTCATCATCAGATAGCTAGGTGGACAACCACATATTACAGTAGTTAGTATATTCAGATAGCTAGGTGGGACAACCACATATTACAGTAGTTAGTATATTCAGATAGCTAGGTGAGACAACCACATATTACAGTAGTTAGTATATTCATCATCAGATAGCTAGGTGGGACAACCACATATCACAGTAGTTAGTATATTCAGATAGCTAGGTGAGACAACCACATATTACAGTAGTTAGTATATTCAGATAGCTAGGTGGGACAACCACATATCACAGTAGTTAGTATATTCAGATAGCTAGGTGGACAACCACATATTACAGTAGTTAGTATATTCATCTTCAGATAGCTAGGTGGGACAACCACATATTACAGTAGTTAGTATATTCATCTTCAGATAGCTAGGTGGGACAACCACATATCACAGTAGTTAGTATATTCAGATAGCTAGGTGGACAACCACATATTACAGTAGTTAGTATATTCATCATCAGATAGCTAGGTGGGACAACCACATATCACAGTAGTTAGTATATTCAGATAGCTAGGTGGGACAACCACATATCACAGTAGTTAGTATATTCAGATAGCTAGGTGGGACAACCACATATCACAGTAGTTAGTATATTCAGATAGCTAGGTGAGACAACCACATATCACAGTAGTTAGTATATTCAGATAGCTAGGTGGACAACCACATATCACAGTAGTTAGTATATTCAGATAGCTAGGTGAGACAACCACATATCACAGTAGTTAGTATATTCAGATAGCTAGGTGGGACAACCACATATCACAGTAGTTAGTATATTCAGATAGCTAGGTGGGACAACCACATATCACAGTAGTTAGTATATTCAGATAGCTAGGTGAGACAACCACATATCACAGTAGTTAGTATATTCAGATAGCTAGGTGGGACAACCACATATCACAGTAGTTAGTATATTCAGATAGCTAGGTGAGACAACCACATATCACAGTAGTTAGTATATTCAGATAGCTAGGTGGGACAACCACATATCACAGTAGTTAGTATATTCAGATAGCTAGGTGGGACAACCACATATCACAGTAGTTAGTATATTCAGATAGCTAGGTGAGACAACCACATATCACAGTAGTTAGTATATTCAGATAGCTAGGTGGGACAACCACATATCACAGTAGTTAGTATATTCAGATAGCTAGGTGAGACAACCACATATCACAGTAGTTAGTATATTCAGATAGCTAGGTGGGACAACCACATATCACAGTAGTTAGTATATTCAGATAGCTAGGTGGGACAACCACATATCACAGTAGTTAGTATATTCAGATAGCTAGGTGAGACAACCACATATCACAGTAGTTAGTATATTCAGATAGCTAGGTGAGACAACCACATATCCCAGTAGTTAGTATATTCAGATAGCTAGGTGGGACAAGCACATATCACAGTAGTTAGTATATTCATCTTCAGATAGCTAGGTGAGACAACCACATATCACAGTAGTTAGTATATTCATCTTCAGATAGCTAGGTGGGACAACCACATATCACAGTAGTTAGTATATTCAGATAGCTAGGTGAGACAACCACATATCACAGTAGTTAGTATATTCAGATAGCTAGGTGGGACAACCACATATCACAGTAGTTAGTATATTCAGATAGCTAGGTGGGACAACCACATATCACAGTAGTTAGTATATTCAGATAGCTAGGTGGGACAACCACATATCACAGTAGTTAGTATATTCATCTTCAGATAGCTAGGTGAGACAACCACATATCACAGTAGTTAGTATATTCATCTTCAGATAGCTAGGTGAGACAACCACATATCACAGTAGTTAGTATATTCAGATAGCTAGGTGAGACAACCACATATCACAGTAGTTAGTATATTCAGATAGCTAGGTGAGACAACCACATATCACAGTAGTTAGTATATTCAGATAGCTAGGTGAGACAACCACATATCACAGTAGTTAGTATATTCAGATAGCTAGGTGAGACAACCACATATCACAGTAGTTAGTATATTCAGATAGCTAGGTGAGACAACCACATATCACAGTAGTTAGTATATTCAGATAGCTAGGTGAGACAACCACATATCACAGTAGTTAGTATATTCAGATGAGTGGGAGAGAAGAGTGGGAGAGAAGAGCTTGGACTGGGCTGAGTGGGAGAGAAGAGCTTGGACTGGGCTGAGTGGGAGAAGAGCTTGGACTGGGCTGAGCGGGAGAGAAGAGCTTGGACTGGGCTGAGTGGGAGAGAAGAGCTTGGACTGGGCTGACTGGGCTGAGTGGGAGAAGAGCTTGGACTGGGCTGAGCGGGAGAGAAGAGCTTGGACTGGGCTGAGCGGGAGAGAAGAGCTTGGACTGGGCTGACTGGGCTGAGTGGGAGAAGAGCTTGGACTGGGCTGAGCGGGAGAGAAGAGCTTGGACTGGGCTGAGTGGGCTGAGTAGGAGAGAAGAGCTTGGACTGGGCTGAGCGGGAGAGAAGAGCTTGGACTGGGCTGAGTGGGAGCTGCCCTCCCGTAGGGGTGGGATGGCACAAGTGGAGAGCCCAGCCAACAGTGAGTTGCAGTAGTCCAGACGGGAGAGGACAAGTGCCTCGATTAGGACCTGCGCCGCTTCCTTTGTGAGGGAAGGTCGTACTCTACAGATGTTGTAGAAGATGAACCTGCAAGAATGGGTCACTGCTTTGATGTTTGCAGAGAACGACAGGGTGCTGTCCAGGGTCACGCCAAGGTTCTTTTCACTCTGGGAGGGCGACACTGTGGAGTCAACTGGGATGGAGAGGAAGAGCAATTCCGTATTGTCGAGGCTGAGGTGGAGGACCGACATCCAAGCTGAGATATATGAGAAGCGTGTCGCCACCTGGGTGTCAGAAGGGGTTAAGGAGAAAAGTAGTTGTGTCATCTGCATAGCAATAATAGGAGAGACCATGTGAGGATATGACGGAGCTGAGTGACTTGGTGTATGGAGAGAAGAGGAGAGGGCCTAGAACCGAGCCCTGGGGGACACCAGTAGAGAGAGTACGTGGTGCGGACACAGATCCTCTCCACATCACCTGGTAGGAGCGGCCTGCCAGGTAGGATGCAATCCAGTAGTGTGGAGAACCTGAGACGCCTGAGACGCCCAGCCCTGAGGGTGGAGCCTGATACGCCCAGGCCTGAGAGGGTGGAGAGGAGGATCTGATAGAGCCTGAGACACCCAGCCCTGAGAGGGTGGAGAGGAGGATCTGATAGAGTCTGAGACACCCAGCCCTGAGAGAGTGGAGAGGAGGATCTGATAGAGCCTGAGACTCCCAGCCCTGAGAGGGTGGAGAGGAGGATCTGATAGAGCCTGCGACACCCAGCCCTGAGAGGGTGGAGAGGAGGATCTGATAGAGCCTGAGACACCCAGCCCTGAGAGGGTGGAGAGGAGGATCTGATAGAGTCTGAGACACCCAGCCCTGAGAGAGTGGAGAGGAGGATCTGATAGAGCCTGAGACTCCCAGCCCTGAGAGGGTGGAGAGGAGGATCTGATAGAGCCTGAGACACCCAGCCCTGAGAGGGTGGAGAGGAGGATCTGATAGAGCCTGAGACACCCAGCCCTGAGAGGGTGGAGAGGAGGATCTGATAGAGTCTGAGACACCCAGCCCTGAGAGGGTGGAGAGGAGGATCTGATAAAGCCTGAGACACCCAGCCCTGAGAGGGTGGAGAGGAGGATCTGATAGACCCTGGGACTATTTGAATGACCAGTCTTGAAGCCTGACTGGTTAGGGTCCAGAAGATCCTCTGTGACACAGAGGAGAGCAGAATCGTGTTGAGTGACCCATCTTGAGGCCTGACTGGTTAGGGTCCAGAAGATCCTCTGTGACACAGAGGAGAGCAGAATCGTGTTGAGTGACCTGTCTTGAGGCCTGACTGGTTAGGGTCCAGAAGATCGTTCTGAGAGAGTCGGTCAGAGATGCTCAAGTGTTTTAGAGAGAAAAGAAAGAAGGGATAAAGGTCTGTAGTTTTAGATGTCAGATGAGTCGAGTTTTGATTTCTTGAGGAGGGGAGTGACTCTGGCCATTTTGAAGTCATAGGGTGCGCAGCCAGTGGTCAGGGATGAGGGAAGTGAGGAATGGGAGGAGTTTTGATTTCTTGAGGAGGGGAGTGACTCTGGCCATTTTGAAGTCATAGGGTGCGCAGCCAGTGGTCAGGGATGAGGGAAGTGAGGAATGGGAGGAGGTCTCCAGAGATTGTCTTGGAGAAGAAAGAAGGGGATGGGGTCGAGCGGCCAGACCTCACTAGTCGCAGGCTGTCATCTGGAGCGAGAGGGGAGAAAGAGGTAAAGGTGTAGGGTAGTTCTGTGTGAGTGAGACCAGTGGACTCAATAGGCTGAGTGGAGGAGGAGAGGGTATCGTCAACCTTTTTTTCAAAGTGGTTGACAAAGTAATCCGCAGAGAGGGAGGAGGGAGTGGGTGGAGGATTAAGGAAGGAGAAGGTGGAAAAAGAGAGGCAGAAGCTTGATATTTGAGTGGTATAAAGTGGCTTTAGCAGTGGATACATAAATAACAAGGTAAGATACTCAAGTGAGAGAGTGGTGTGGAGACTTCCTCTCTTTCTTTCCTCAAATAACTCGGCAGAACCGTCTTGGCGACAAAACGGCCACAAACATAACTGCCGCTTACAGCTGAGAAGCCAAGGGAGACTGAAGAACTAACACTTACAGCTGAGAAGCCAAGGGAGACTGAAGAACTAACACTTACAGCTGAGAAGCCAAGGGAGACTGAAGAACTAACACTTACAGCTGAGAAGCCAAGGGAGACTGAAGAACTAACACTTACTGCTGAGAAGCCAAGGGAGACTGAAGAACTAACACTTACTGCTGAGAAGCCAAGGAGACTGAAGAACTAACACTTACTGCTGAGAAGCCAAGGGAGACTGAAGAACTAACACTTACTGCTGAGAAGCCAAGGGAGACTGAAGAACTAACACTTACTGCTGACTGCTGAGAAGCCAAGGAGACTGAAGAACTAACACTTACTGCTGACTGCTGAGAAGCCAAGGGAGACAAAAGAACTAACACTTACAGCTGAGAAGCCAAGGGAGACTGAAGAACTAACACTTACAGCTGAGAAGCCAAGGGAGACTGAAGAACTAACACTTACTGCTGACTGCTGAGAAGCCAAGGGAGACTGAAGAACTAACACTTACAGCTGAGAAGCCAAGGAGACTGAAGAACTAACACTTACAGCTGAGAAGCCAAGGGAGACTGAAGAACTAACACTTACAGCTGAGAAGCCAAGGGAGACTGAAGAACTAACACTTACAGCTGAGAAGCCAAGGGAGACTGAAGAACTAACACTTACAGCTGAGAAGCCAAGGGAGACTGAAGAACTAACACTTACTGCTGAGAAGCCAATGGAGACTGAAGAACTAACACTTAGTGCTGAGAAGCCAAGGGAGACTGAAGAACTAACACTTACTGCTGAGAAGCCAAGGGAGACTGAAGAACTAACACTTACTGCTGAGAAGCCAAGGGAGACTGAAGAACTAACACTTACTGCTGACTGCTGAGAAGCCAAGGGAGACTGAATAACTAACACTTACTGCTGACTGCTGAGAAGCCAAGGGAGACTGAAGAACTAACACTTACAGCTGAGAAGCCAAGGGAGACTGAAGAACTAACACTTACAGCTGAGAAGCCAAGGGAGACTGAAGAACTAACACTTACAGCTGAGAAGCCAAGGGAGACTGAATAACTAACACTTACAGCTGAGAAGCCAAGGGAGACTGAATAACTAACACTTACTGCTGAGAAGCCAAGGGAGACTGAAGAACTAACACTTACTGCTGAGAAGCCAAGGAGACTGAAGAACTAACACTTACTGCTGAGAAGCCAAGGGAGACTGAAGAACTAACACTTACTGCTGAGAAGCCAAGGGAGACTGAAGAACTAACACTTACTGCTGACTGCTGAGAAGCCAAGGGAGACTGAAGAACTAACACTTACTGCTGACTGCTGAGAAGCCAAGGGAGACTGAAGAACTAACACTTACTGCTGACTGCTGAGAAGCCAAGGGAGACTGAAGAACTAACACTTACTGCTGACTGCTGAGAAGCCAAGGGAGACTGAAGAACTAACACTTACTGCTGACTGCTGAGAAGCCAAGGGAGACTGAAGAACTAACACTTACTGCTGACTGCTGAGAAGCCAAGGGAGACTGAAGAACTAACACTTACTGCTGACTGCTGAGAAGCCAAGGGAGACTGAAGAACTAACACTTACTGCTGACTGCTGAGAAGCCAAGGGAGACTGAAGAACTAACACTTACTGCTGACTGCTGAGAAGCCAAGGGAGACTGAAGAACTAACACTTACAGCTGAGAAGCCAAGGGAGACTGAAGAACTATCACTTACTGCTGAGAAGCCA
This sequence comes from Oncorhynchus gorbuscha, assembly GCF_021184085.1. Taxonomy (NCBI): domain Eukaryota; kingdom Metazoa; phylum Chordata; class Actinopteri; order Salmoniformes; family Salmonidae; genus Oncorhynchus; species Oncorhynchus gorbuscha. The sequence goes on along the minus strand of NW_025746180.1, from coordinate 137,408 downwards.
AGGGAGACTGAAGAACTAACACTTACTGCTGAGAAGCCAAGGGAGACTGAAGAACTAACACTTACTGCTGACTGCTGAGAAGCCAAGGGAGACTGAAGAACTAACACTTACTGCTGACCAAGCTGAGAAGCCAAGGGAGACTGAAGAACTAACACTTACAGCTGAGAAGCCAAGGGAGACTGAAGAACTAACACTTACTGCTGACTGCTGAGAAGCCAAGGGAGACTGAAGAACTAACACTTACAGCTGAGAAGCCAAGGAGACTGAAGAACTAACACTTACAGCTGAGAAGCCAAGGGAGACTGAAGAACTAACACTTACAGCTGAGAAGCCAAGGGAGACTGAAGAACTAACACTTACAGCTGAGAAGCCAAGGAGACTGAAGAACTAACACTTACAGCTGAGAAGCCAAGGGAGACTGAAGAACTAACACTTACTGCTGAGAAGCCAATGGAGACTGAAGAACTAACACTTACTGCTGAGAAGCCAAGGGAGACTGAAGAACTAACACTTACTGCTGAGAAGCCAAGGGAGACTGAAGAACTAACACTTACTGCTGAGAAGCCAAGGAGACTGAAGAACTAACACTTACTGCTGACTGCTGAGAAGCCAAGGGAGACTGAAGAACTAACACTTACTGCTGACTGCTGAGAAGCCAAGGAGACTGAAGAACTAACACTTACAGCTGAGAAGCCAAGGGAGACTGAAGAACTAACACTTACAGCTGAGAAGCCAAGGAGACTGAAGAACTAACACTTACAGCTGAGAAGCCAAGGAGACTGAATAACTAACACTTACAGCTGAGAAGCCAAGGGAGACTGAATAACTAACACTTACTGCTGAGAAGCCAAGGGAGACTGAAGAACTAACACTTACTGCTGAGAAGCCAAGGGAGACTGAAGAACTAACACTTACTGCTGAGAAGCCAAGGGAGACTGAAGAACTAACACTTACTGCTGAGAAGCCAAGGGAGACTGAAGAACTAACACTTACTGCTGACTGCTGAGAAGCCAAGGGAGACTGAAGAACTAACACTTACTGCTGACTGCTGAGAAGCCAAGGGAGACTGAAGAACTAACACTTACTGCTGACTGCTGAGAAGCCAAGGAGACTGAAGAACTAACACTTACTGCTGACTGCTGAGAAGCCAAGGGAGACTGAAGAACTAACACTTACTGCTGACTGCTGAGAAGCCAAGGGAGACTGAAGAACTAACACTTACTGCTGACTGCTGAGAAGCCAAGGGAGACTGAAGAACTAACACTTACTGCTGACTGCTGAGAAGCCAAGGGAGACTGAAGAACTAACACTTACTGCTGACTGCTGAGAAGCCAAGGAGACTGAAGAACTAACACTTACTGCTGACTGCTGAGAAGCCAAGGGAGACTGAAGAACTAACACTTACAGCTGAGAAGCCAAGGGAGACTGAAGAACTAACACTTACAGCTGAGAAGCCAAGGAGACTGAAGAACTAACACTTACAGCTGAGAAGCCAAGGGAGACTGAAGAACTAACACTTACAGCTGAGAAGCCAAGGGAGACTGAAGAACTAACACTTACAGCTGAGAAGCCAAGGGAGACTGAAGAACTAACACTTACTGCTGAGAAGCCAAGGGAGACTGAAGAACTAACACTTACTGCTGAGAAGCCAAGGGAGACTGAAGAACTAACACTTACTGCTGAGAAGCCAAGGGAGACTGAAGAACTAACACTTACTGCTGAGAAGCCAAGGGAGACTGAAGAACTAACACTTACTGCTGACTGCTGAGAAGCCAAGGGAGACTGAAGAACTAACACTTACTGCTGACTGCTGAGAAGCCAAGGAGACTGAAGAACTAACACTTACTGCTGAGAAGCCAAGGGAGACTGAAGAACTAACACTTACAGCTGAGAAGCCAAGGGAGACTGAAGAACTAACACTTACAGCTGAGAAGCCAAGGGAGACTGAAGAACTAACACTTACAGCTGAGAAGCCAAGGGAGACTGAAGAACTAACACTTACTGCTGAGAAGCCAAGGAGACTGAAGAACTAACACTTACTGCTGAGACTGAAGAACTAACACTTACAGCTGAGAAGCCAAGGAGACTGAAGAACTAACACTTACTGCTGAGAAGCCAAGGGAGACTGAAGAACTAACACTTACTGCTGAGAAGCCAAGGAGACTGAAGAACTAACACTTACTGCTGAGAAGCCAAGGGAGACTGAAGAACTAACACTTACTGCTGAGAAGCCAAGGGAGACGGAAGAACTAACACTTACTGCTGACTGCTGAGAAGCCAAGGGAGACTGAAGAACTAACACTTACTGCTGACTGCTGAGAAGCCAAGGGAGACTGAAGAACTAACACTTACTGCTGACTGCTGAGAAGCCAAGGGAGACTGAAGAACTAACACTTACTGCTGACTGCTGAGAAGCCAAGGGAGACTGAAGAACTAACACTTACTGCTGACTGCTGAGAAGCCAAGGGAGACTGAAGAACTAACACTTACTGCTGACTGCTGAGAAGCCAAGGGAGACTGAAGAACTAACACTTACAGCTGAGAAGCCAAGGGAGACTGAAGAACTAACACTTACAGCTGAGAAGCCAAGGGAGACTGAAGAACTAACACTTACAGCTGAGAAGCCAAGGGAGACTGAAGAACTAACACTTACAGCTGAGAAGCCAAGGGAGACTGAAGAACTAACACTTACAGCTGAGAAGCCAAGGGAGACTGAAGAACTAACACTTACTGCTGAGAAGCCAAGGGAGACTGAAGAACTAACACTTACTGCTGAGAAGCCAAGGGAGACTGAAGAACTAACACTTACTGCTGAGAAGCCAAGGAGACTGAAGAACTAACACTTACTGCTGAGAAGCCAAGGGAGACTGAAGAACTAACACTTACTGCTGACTGCTGAGAAGCCAAGGAGACTGAAGAACTAACACTTACTGCTGACTGCTGAGAAGCCAAGGGAGACTGAAGAACTAACACTTACAGCTGAGAAGCCAAGGGAGACTGAAGAACTAACACTTACAGCTGAGAAGCCAAGGAGACTGAAGAACTAACACTTACAGCTGAGAAGCCAAGGGAGACTGAAGAACTAACACTTACTGCTGAGAAGCCAAGGGAGACTGAAGAACTAACACTTACTGCTGAGAAGCCAAGGGAGACTGAAGAACTAACACTTACTGCTGAGAAGCCAAGGGAGACTGAAGAACTAACACTTACTGCTGAGAAGCCAAGGGAGACGGAAGAACTAACACTTACTGCTGACTGCTGAGAAGCCAAGGGAGACTGAAGAACTAACACTTACTGCTGACTGCTGAGAAGCCAAGGGAGACTGAAGAACTAACACTTACTGCTGACTGCTGAGAAGCCAAGGGAGACTGAAGAACTAACACTTACTGCTGACTGCTGAGAAGCCAAGGGAGACTGAAGAACTAACACTTACAGCTGAGAAGCCAAGGGAGACTGAAGAACTAACACTTACAGCTGAGAAGCCAAGGGAGACTGAAGAACTAACACTTACAGCTGAGAAGCCAAGGAGACTGAATAACTAACACTTACAGCTGAGAAGCCAAGGGAGACTGAATAACTAACACTTACTGCTGAGAAGCCAAGGAGACTGAAGAACTAACACTTACTGCTGAGAAGCCAAGGGAGACTGAAGAACTAACACTTACTGCTGACTGCTGAAAAGCCAAGGGAGACTGAAGAACTAACACTTACTGCTGACTGCTGAGAAGCCAAGGAGACTGAAGAACTAACACTTACTGCTGACTGCTGAGAAGCCAAGGGAGACTGAAGAACTAACACTTACAGCTGAGAAGCCAAGGGAGACTGAAGAACTAACACTTACTGCTGAGAAGCCAAGGGAGACTGAAGAACTAACACTTACTGCTGAGAAGCCAAGGGAGACTGAAGAACTAACACTTACTGCTGACTGCTGAGAAGCCAAGGGAGACTGAAGAACTAACACTTACTGCTGACTGCTGAGAAGCCAAGGGAGACAAAAGAACTAACACTTACAGCTGAGAAGCCAAGGGAGACTGAAGAACTAACACTTACAGCTGAGAAGCCAAGGGAGACTGAAGAACTAACACTTACTGCTGACTGCTGAGAAGCCAAGGGAGACTGAAGAACTAACACTTACAGCTGAGAAGCCAAGGGAGACTGAAGAACTAACACTTACAGCTGAGAAGCCAAGGGAGACTGAAGAACTAACACTTACAGCTGAGAAGCCAAGGGAGACTGAAGAACTAACACTTACAGCTGAGAAGCCAAGGGAGACTGAAGAACTAACACTTACAGCTGAGAAGCCAAGGGAGACTGAAGAACTAACACTTACTGCTGAGAAGCCAATGGAGACTGAAGAACTAACACTTACTGCTGAGAAGCCAAGGGAGACTGAAGAACTAACACTTACTGCTGAGAAGCCAAGGGAGACTGAAGAACTAACACTTACTGCTGAGAAGCCAAGGGAGACTGAAGAACTAACACTTACTGCTGACTGCTGAGAAGCCAAGGGAGACTGAAGAACTAACACTTACTGCTGACTGCTGAGAAGCCAAGGGAGACTGAAGAACTAACACTTACAGCTGAGAAGCCAAGGGAGACTGAAGAACTAACACTTACAGCTGAGAAGCCAAGGGAGACTGAAGAACTAACACTTACAGCTGAGAAGCCAAGGGAGACTGAATAACTAACACTTACAGCTGAGAAGCCAAGGGAGACTGAATAACTAACACTTACTGCTGAGAAGCCAAGAGAGACTGAAGAACTAACACTTACTGCTGAGAAGCCAAGGGAGACTGAAGAACTAACACTTACTGCTGAGAAGCCAAGGGAGACTGAAGAACTAACACTTACTGCTGAGAAGCCAAGGGAGACTGAAGAACTAACACTTACTGCTGACTGCTGAGAAGCCAAGGGAGACTGAAGAACTAACACTTACTGCTGACTGCTGAGAAGCCAAGGAGACTGAAGAACTAACACTTACTGCTGACTGCTGAGAAGCCAAGGGAGACTGAAGAACTAACACTTACTGCTGACTGCTGAGAAGCCAAGGGAGACTGAAGAACTAACACTTACTGCTGACTGCTGAGAAGCCAAGGGAGACTGAAGAACTAACACTTACTGCTGACTGCTGAGAAGCCAAGGGAGACTGAAGAACTAACACTTACTGCTGACTGCTGAGAAGCCAAGGGAGACTGAAGAACTAACACTTACTGCTGACTGCTGAGAAGCCAAGGGAGACTGAAGAACTAACACTTACTGCTGACTGCTGAGAAGCCAAGGGAGACTGAAGAACTAACACTTACAGCTGAGAAGCCAAGGGAGACTGAAGAACTAACACTTACAGCTGAGAAGCCAAGGGAGACTGAAGAACTAACACTTACAGCTGAGAAGCCAAGGGAGACTGAAGAACTAACACTTACAGCTGAGAAGCCAAGGAGACTGAAGAACTAACACTTACAGCTGAGAAGCCAAGGAGACTGAAGAACTAACACTTACTGCTGAGAAGCCAAGGGAGACTGAAGAACTAACACTTACTGCTGAGAAGCCAAGGAGACTGAAGAACTAACACTTACTGCTGAGAAGCCAAGGAGACTGAAGAACTAACACTTACTGCTGAGAAGCCAAGGGAGACTGAAGAACTAACACTTACTGCTGACTGCTGAGAAGCCAAGGGAGACTGAAGAACTAACACTTACTGCTGACTGCTGAGAAGCCAAGGGAGACTGAAGAACTAACACTTACTGCTGAGAAGCCAAGGGAGACTGAAGAACTAACACTTACAGCTGAGAAGCCAAGGGAGACTGAAGAACTAACACTTACAGCTGAGAAGCCAAGGGAGACTGAAGAACTAACACTTACAGCTGAGAAGCCAAGGGAGACTGAAGAACTAACACTTACTGCTGAGAAGCCAAGGGAGACTGAAGAACTAACACTTACTGCTGAGACTGAAGAACTAACACTTACAGCTGAGAAGCCAAGGGAGACTGAAGAACTAACACTTACTGCTGAGAAGCCAAGGGAGACTGAAGAACTAACACTTACTGCTGAGAAGCCAAGGGAGACTGAAGAACTAACACTTACTGCTGAGAAGCCAAGGGAGACTGAAGAACTAACACTTACTGCTGAGAAGCCAAGGGAGACGGAAGAACTAACACTTACTGCTGACTGCTGAGAAGCCAAGGGAGACTGAAGAACTAACACTTACTGCTGACTGCTGAGAAGCCAAGGGAGACTGAAGAACTAACACTTACTGCTGACTGCTGAGAAGCCAAGGGAGACTGAAGAACTAACACTTACTGCTGACTGCTGAGAAGCCAAGGGAGACTGAAGAACTAACACTTACTGCTGACTGCTGAGAAGCCAAGGGAGACTGAAGAACTAACACTTACTGCTGACTGCTGAGAAGCCAAGGGAGACTGAAGAACTAACACTTACAGCTGAGAAGCCAAGGGAGACTGAAGAACTAACACTTACAGCTGAGAAGCCAAGGGAGACTGAAGAACTAACACTTACAGCTGAGAAGCCAAGGGAGACTGAAGAACTAACACTTACAGCTGAGAAGCCAAGGGAGACTGAAGAACTAACACTTACAGCTGAGAAGCCAAGGGAGACTGAAGAACTAACACTTACTGCTGAGAAGCCAAGGGAGACTGAAGAACTAACACTTACTGCTGAGAAGCCAAGGGAGACTGAAGAACTAACACTTACTGCTGAGAAGCCAAGGGAGACTGAAGAACTAACACTTACTGCTGAGAAGCCAAGGAGACTGAAGAACTAACACTTACTGCTGACTGCTGAGAAGCCAAGGGAGACTGAAGAACTAACACTTACTGCTGACTGCTGAGAAGCCAAGGAGACTGAAGAACTAACACTTACAGCTGAGAAGCCAAGGGAGACTGAAGAACTAACACTTACAGCTGAGAAGCCAAGGGAGACTGAAGAACTAACACTTACAGCTGAGAAGCCAAGGGAGACTGAAGAACTAACACTTACTGCTGAGAAGCCAAGGAGACTGAAGAACTAACACTTACTGCTGAGAAGCCAAGGGAGACTGAAGAACTAACACTTACTGCTGAGAAGCCAAGGGAGACTGAAGAACTAACACTTACTGCTGAGAAGCCAAGGGAGACGGAAGAACTAACACTTACTGCTGACTGCTGAGAAGCCAAGGAGACTGAAGAACTAACACTTACTGCTGACTGCTGAGAAGCCAAGGAGACTGAAGAACTAACACTTACTGCTGACTGCTGAGAAGCCAAGGGAGACTGAAGAACTAACACTTACTGCTGACTGCTGAGAAGCCAAGGGAGACTGAAGAACTAACACTTACAGCTGAGAAGCCAAGGGAGACTGAAGAACTAACACTTACAGCTGAGAAGCCAAGGGAGACTGAAGAACTAACACTTACAGCTGAGAAGCCAAGGGAGACTGAATAACTAACACTTACAGCTGAGAAGCCAAGGGAGACTGAATAACTAACACTTACTGCTGAGAAGCCAAGGGAGACTGAAGAACTAACACTTACTGCTGAGAAGCCAAGGGAGACTGAAGAACTAACACTTACTGCTGACTGCTGAGAAGCCAAGGGAGACTGAAGAACTAACACTTACTGCTGACTGCTGAGAAGCCAAGGGAGACTGAAGAACTAACACTTACTGCTGACTGCTGAGAAGCCAAGGGAGACTGAAGAACTAACACTTACAGCTGAGAAGCCAAGGGAGACTGAAGAACTAACACTTACTGCTGAGAAGCCAAGGGAGACTGAAGAACTAACACTTACTGCTGAGAAGCCAAGGGAGACTGAAGAACTAACACTTACTGCTGACTGCTGAGAAGCCAAGGGAGACTGAAGAACTAACACTTACTGCTGACTGCTGAGAAGCCAAGGGAGACAAAAGAACTAACACTTACAGCTGAGAAGCCAAGGGAGACTGAAGAACTAACACTTACAGCTGAGAAGCCAAGGGAGACTGAAGAACTAACACTTACTGCTGACTGCTGAGAAGCCAAGGGAGACTGAAGAACTAACACTTACAGCTGAGAAGCCAAGGGAGACTGAAGAACTAACACTTACAGCTGAGAAGCCAAGGGAGACTGAAGAACTAACACTTACAGCTGATAAGCCAAGGGAGACTGAAGAACTAACACTTACAGCTGAGAAGCCAAGGGAGACTGAAGAACTAACACTTACAGCTGAGAAGCCAAGGGAGACTGAAGAACTAACACTTACTGCTGAGAAGCCAATGGAGACTGAAGAACTAACACTTACTGCTGAGAAGCCAAGGGAGACTGAAGAACTAACACTTACTGCTGAGAAGCCAAGGGAGACTGAAGAACTAACACTTACTGCTGAGAAGCCAAGGGAGACTGAAGAACTAACACTTACTGCTGACTGCTGAGAAGCCAAGGGAGACTGAAGAACTAACACTTACTGCTGACTGCTGAGAAGCCAAGGGAGACTGAAGAACTAACACTTACAGCTGAGAAGCCAAGGAGACTGAAGAACTAACACTTACAGCTGAGAAGCCAAGGGAGACTGAAGAACTAACACTTACAGCTGAGAAGCCAAGGAGACTGAATAACTAACACTTACAGCTGAGAAGCCAAGGGAGACTGAATAACTAACACTTACTGCTGAGAAGCCAAGAGAGACTGAAGAACTAACACTTACTGCTGAGAAGCCAAGGAGACTGAAGAACTAACACTTACTGCTGAGAAGCCAAGGGAGACTGAAGAACTAACACTTACTGCTGAGAAGCCAAGGGAGACTGAAGAACTAACACTTACTGCTGACTGCTGAGAAGCCAAGGAGACTGAAGAACTAACACTTACTGCTGACTGCTGAGAAGCCAAGGGAGACTGAAGAACTAACACTTACTGCTGACTGCTGAGAAGCCAAGGAGACTGAAGAACTAACACTTACTGCTGACTGCTGAGAAGCCAAGGGAGACTGAAGAACTAACACTTACTGCTGACTGCTGAGAAGCCAAGGGAGACTGAAGAACTAACACTTACTGCTGACTGCTGAGAAGCCAAGGGAGACTGAAGAACTAACACTTACTGCTGACTGCTGAGAAGCCAAGGGAGACTGAAGAACTAACACTTACTGCTGACTGCTGAGAAGCCAAGGGAGACTGAAGAACTAACACTTACTGCTGACTGCTGAGAAGCCAAGGGAGACTGAAGAACTAACACTTACAGCTGAGAAGCCAAGGAGACTGAAGAACTAACACTTACAGCTGAGAAGCCAAGGAGACTGAAGAACTAACACTTACAGCTGAGAAGCCAAGGGAGACTGAAGAACTAACACTTACAGCTGAGAAGCCAAGGGAGACTGAAGAACTAACACTTACAGCTGAGAAGCCAAGGGAGACTGAAGAACTAACACTTACTGCTGAGAAGCCAAGGGAGACTGAAGAACTAACACTTACTGCTGAGAAGCCAAGGGAGACTGAAGAACTAACACTTACTGCTGAGAAGCCAAGGGAGACTGAAGAACTAACACTTACTGCTGAGAAGCCAAGGGAGACTGAAGAACTAACACTTACTGCTGACTGCTGAGAAGCCAAGGGAGACTGAAGAACTAACACTTACTGCTGACTGCTGAGAAGCCAAGGGAGACTGAAGAACTAACACTTACTGCTGAGAAGCCAAGGGAGACTGAAGAACTAACACTTACAGCTGAGAAGCCAAGGGAGACTGAAGAACTAACACTTACAGCTGAGAAGCCAAGGGAGACTGAAGAACTAACACTTACAGCTGAGAAGCCAAGGAGACTGAAGAACTAACACTTACTGCTGAGAAGCCAAGGAGACTGAAGAACTAACACTTACTGCTGAGACTGAAGAACTAACACTTACAGCTGAGAAGCCAAGGGAGACTGAAGAACTAACACTTACTGCTGAGAAGCCAAGGGAGACTGAAGAACTAACACTTACTGCTGAGAAGCCAAGGGAGACTGAAGAACTAACACTTACTGCTGAGAAGCCAAGGGAGACTGAAGAACTAACACTTACTGCTGAGAAGCCAAGGAGACGGAAGAACTAACACTTACTGCTGACTGCTGAGAAGCCAAGGGAGACTGAAGAACTAACACTTACTGCTGACTGCTGAGAAGCCAAGGAGACTGAAGAACTAACACTTACTGCTGACTGCTGAGAAGCCAAGGGAGACTGAAGAACTAACACTTACTGCTGACTGCTGAGAAGCCAAGGGAGACTGAAGAACTAACACTTACTGCTGACTGCTGAGAAGCCAAGGGAGACTGAAGAACTAACACTTACTGCTGACTGCTGAGAAGCCAAGGGAGACTGAAGAACTAACACTTACAGCTGAGAAGCCAAGGGAGACTGAAGAACTAACACTTACAGCTGAGAAGCCAAGGGAGACTGAAGAACTAACACTTACAGCTGAGAAGCCAAGGGAGACTGAAGAACTAACACTTACAGCTGAGAAGCCAAGGGAGACTGAAGAACTAACACTTACAGCTGAGAAGCCAAGGGAGACTGAAGAACTAACACTTACTGCTGAGAAGCCAAGGGAGACTGAAGAACTAACACTTACTGCTGAGAAGCCAAGGGAGACTGAAGAACTAACACTTACTGCTGAGAAGCCAAGGGAGACTGAAGAACTAACACTTACTGCTGAGAAGCCAAGGGAGACTGAAGAACTAACACTTACTGCTGACTGCTGAGAAGCCAAGGGAGACTGAAGAACTAACACTTACTGCTGACTGCTGAGAAGCCAAGGAGACTGAAGAACTAACACTTACTGCTGAGAAGCCAAGGGAGACTGAAGAACTAACACTTACTGCTGAGAAGCCAAGGGAGACTGAAGAACTAACACTTACTGCTGAGAAGCCAAGGGAGACTGAAGAACTAACACTTACTGCTGAGAAGCCAAGGGAGACGGAAGAACTAACACTTACTGCTGACTGCTGAGAAGCCAAGGGAGACTGAAGAACTAACACTTACTGCTGACTGCTGAGAAGCCAAGGGAGACTGAAGAACTAACACTTACTGCTGACTGCTGAGAAGCCAAGGGAGACTGAAGAACTAACACTTACTGCTGACTGCTGAGAAGCCAAGGGAGACTGAAGAACTAACACTTACTGCTGACTGCTGAGAAGCCAAGGGAGACTGAAGAACTAACACTTACTGCTGACTGCTGAGAAGCCAAGGGAGACTGAAGAACTAACACTTACTGCTGACTGCTGAGAAGCCAAGGGAGACTGAAGAACTAACACTTACTGCTGACTGCTGAGAAGCCAAGGGAGACTGAAGAACTAACACTTACTGCTGACTGCTGAGAAGCCAAGGGAGACTGAAGAACTAACACTTACAGCTGCCACTGAGAAGCCAAGGGAGACTGAAGAACTAACACTTACTGCTGACTGCGTAGTAGAGGTGGGACCACTCCAATACAGTCACTGATCACCAACACAAGTCACAAATCGCCCCGCCACTTGATCCTGGTTGATGTGTCAACAACTATCTGCAAATGATGAGCAGTCAGCAGTTCACACACCAAGTAGACCACTGGGAAGACAGTCAGCAGTTCACACACCAAGTAGACCACTGGGAAGACAGTCAGCAGTTCACACACCAAGTAGACCACTGGGAAGACAGTCAGCAGTTCACACACCAAGTAGACCACTGGGAAGACAGTCAGCAGTTCACACACCAAGTAGACCACTGGGAAGACAGTCAGCAGTTCACACACCAAGTAGACCACTGGGAAGACAGTCAGCAGTTCACACACCAAGTAGACCACTGGGAAGACAGTCAGCAGTTCACACACCAAGTAGACCACTGGGAAGAAAGTCAGCAGTTCACACACCAAGTAGACCACTGGGAAGACAGTCAGCAGTTCACACACCAAGTAGACCACTGGGAAGACAGTCAGCAGTTCACACACCAAGTAGACAGTCAGCAGTTCACACACCAAGTAGACCACTGGGAAGACAGTCAGCAGTTCACACACCAAGTAGACAGTCAGCAGTTCACACACCAAGTAGACCACTGGGAAGACAGTCAGCAGTTCACACACCAAGTAGACCACTGGGAAGACAGTCAGCAGTTCACACACCAAGTAGACCACTGGGAAGAAAGTCAGCAGTTCACACACCAAGTAGACCACTGGGAAGACAGTCAGCAGTTCACACACCAAGTAGACCACTGGGAAGACAGTCAGCAGTTCACACACCAAGTAGACCACTGGGAAGAAAGTCAGCAGTTCACACACCAAGTAGACCACTGGGAAGACAGTCAGCAGTTCACACACCAAGTAGACCACTGGGAAGACAGTCAGCAGTTCACACACCAAGTAGACAGTCAGCAGTTCACACACCAAGTAGACCACTGGGAAGACAGTCAGCAGTTCACACACCAAGTAGACCACTGGGAAGATAGTCAGCAGTTCACACACCAAGTAGACCACTGGGAAGACAGTCAGCAGTTCACACACCAAGTAGACAGTCAGCAGTTCACACACCAAGTAGACCCCTGGGAAGACAGTCAGCAGTTCACACACCAAGTAGACCACTGGGAAGACAGTCAGCAGTTCACACACCAAGTAGACAGTCAGCAGTTCACACACCAAGTAGACCACTGGGAAGACAGTCAGCAGTTCACACACCAAGTAGGCCACTGGGAAGACAGTCAGCAGTTCACACACCAAGTAGACCACTGGGAAGACAGTCAGCAGTTCACACACCAAGTAGACCACTGGGAAGACAGTCAGCAGTTCACACACCAAGTAGACCACTGGGAAGACAGTCAGCAGTTCACACACCAAGTAGACAGTCAGCAGTTCACACACCAAGTAGACCACTGGGAAGACAGTCAGCAGTTCACACACCAAGTAGACCACTGGGAAGACAGTCAGCAGTTCACACACCAAGTAGACCACTGGGAAGACAGTCAGCAGCTCACACACCAAGTAGACCACTGGGAAGACAGTCAGCAGTTCACACACCAAGTAGACCACTGGGAAGACAGTCAGCAGTTCACACACCAAGTAGACAGTCAGCAGTTCACACATCAAGTAGACCACTGGGAAGACAGTCAGCAGTTCACACACCAAGTAGACCACTGGGAAGACAGTCAGCAGTTCACACACCAAGTAGACAGTCAGCAGTTCACACACCAAGTAGACAGTCAGCAGTTCACACACCGGGAAGACAGTCAGCAGTTCACACACCAAGTAGACAGTCAGCAGTTCACACACCAAGTAGACCACTGGGAAGAGAGTCAGCAGTTCACACACCAAGTAGACAGTCAGCAGTTCACACACCAAGTAGACCACTGGGAAGACAGTCAGCAGTTCACACACCAAGTAGACCACTGGGAAGACAGTCAGCAGTTCACACACCAAGTAGACAGTCAGCAGTTCACACACCAAGTAGACCACTGGGAAGACAGCCAGCACTTACAGTAGATGGCGCTAGCTAGCAAAAAGACAGTACTAGACCACAACAGATAAAGACAGTACCAGACCACAACAGATAAAGACAGTACTAGACCACAACATGTAAAGACAGTACTAGACCACAACAGATAAAGACAGTACTAGACCACAACAGATAAAGACAGTACTAGACCACAACAGATAAAGACAGTACTAGACCACAACAGATAAAGACAGTACCAGACCACAACAGGTAAAGACAGTACTAGACCACAACGGATAAAGACAGTACTAGACCACAACAGGTAAAGACAGTACTAGACCACAACAGATAAAGACAGTACTAGACCAAAACAGGTAAAGACAGTACTAGACCACAACAGATAAAGACAGTACCAGACCACAACAGATAAAGACAGTACTAGACCACAACAGATAAAGACAGTACTAGACCACAACAGATAAAGACAGTACTAGACCACAACAGATAAAGACAGTACCAGACCACAACAGGTAAAGACAGTACTAGACCACAACAGATAAAGACAGTACTAGACCACAACAGGTAAAGACAGTACTAGACCACAACAGATAAAGACAGTACTAGACCAAAACAGGTAAAGACAGTACTAGACCACAACAGATAAAGACAGTACTAGACCAAAACAGGTAAAGACAGTACTAGACCACAACAGATAAAGACAGTACTAGACCGCAACAGATAAAGACAGTACTAGACCACAACAGATGAAGACAGTACTAGACCACAACAGATAAAGACAGTACTAGACCACAACAGATAAAGACAGTACCAGACCACAACAGATAAAGACAGTACTAGACCACAACAGATAAAGACAGTACTAGACCACAACAGATAAAGACAGTACTAGACCACAGCAGATAAAGACAGTACTAGACCACAACAGATAAAGACAGTACTAGACCACAACAGATAAAGACAGTACTAGACCACAACAGATAAAGACAGTACTCCTGGAGATATCAGGAGTCCTCCAGCTATAGAATTAAGCTGATTATAATATAGAACAGCAGACTCACATGATTATAACATAGAACAGCAGACTGTCGTGGAAATGTCCTGTATTTACCAAATCATGAGAGCAAACCACACACAAGTCAGAGTTAGTTATCCAAAAGTCCATCTTTAATTATATGAGCTCCATCGCAACCCTGTGACTCTCAGATCAATTCAGTGTCTATCAATGAATTCTCTGAGAGACCCTTACACATTGCAACTGAGATCCTTTATAGCAAAGACACACATAGCCAGACAGCATAGGCATCATTTATTGTTCAGCTTTGTCTCCTAAACTATGTTCTTTTCTCAAACTCAAACCAATCCTCCATATCAACAGGCATATATCAAATCCATCCTATCTTGACAAGATCACAGAGACACACTGACTGGCACACAGACATTGTGGAGCCAAGAGATACACGCTTGACCTCTCCCCTCTCTCCGGCCCAAACAACTTAGTCCTGTCAGAGGACAGATGGACAGATTATACAAACACATTCTGATGAGAAGCAACTTAGTCCTGACAGAGAACAGATACTGCAACCCCGCCACAGTATTATACAAACACATTCTGATGAGAAGTAACTTAGTCCTGACAGAGACCAGATACTGCAACCCACCACAGTATTATACAAACACATTCTGATGAGAAGTAACTTACACATATATGATGAATATAAAACATCTTACCTATGTTACCAATTAATTCTGATTATTCCCCAATAAGACTCACATGACAGAGAGAAGTTGAACTAACTGTACATAGAGTCATTTCCATGGACTGTGTCACAGTTCATTAAAGTGTTGATCCATTACAATGATAATGAATAACGATACCCACAACTCAGTTACGCAACAGATTCCTCTGTTGTAAAGCAAGGCAGTGAAACATCAACCGGTTACACCACTAACTTCAACCCTAACTGCTAATACCACTCTCTCTAACCCCAGATCAACCATTCATACCACTAACCCTAACCAGTACTAACCCTAACCATTCATACCACTAACCCTAACCAGTACTAACCCTAACTGTTGATACCACTCTCTCTAACCCCAGATCAACCATTCATACCACTAACCCTAACCAGTACTAACCCTAACTGTTGATACCACTCTCTCTAACCCCAGATCAACCATTCATACCACTAACTCTAACCATTAATACCACTAACCCTAACCATTAATACCACTAACCCTAACTGCTAATACCACTCTCTCTAACCCCAGATCAACCATTCATACCACTAACCCTAACCAGTACTAACCCTAACTGTTGATACCACTAACCCTAACCAGTACTAACCCTAACCATTAATGCAACTAACCCTAACCAGTACTAACCCTAACTGTTGATACCACTCTCTCTAACCCCAGATCAACCATTCATACCACTAACCCTAACCAGTACTAACCCTAACCATTCATACCACTAACCCTAACCAGTACTAACCCTAACTGCTGATACCACTCTCTCTAACCCCAGATCAACCATTCATACCACTAACCCTAACCAGTACTAACCCTAACCATTCATACCACTAACCCTAACCAGTACTAACCCTAACTGCTAATACCACTCTCTCTAACCCCAGATCAACCATTCATACCACTAACCCTAACCAGTACTAACCCTAACCATTCATACCACTAACCCTAACCAGTACTAACCCTAACCAGTACTAACCCTAACTGCTAATACCACTCTCTCTAACCCCAGATCAACCATTCATACCACTAACCCTAACCAGTACTAACCCTAACCATTCATACCACTAAACCTAACCAGTACTAATCCTAACTGCTAATACCACTCTCTCTAACCCCAGATCAACCATTAATACCACTAACGCTAACCAGTACTAACCCTAACCATTAATACCACTAACCCTAACCAGTACTAACCCTAACCATTAATACCACTAACCCTAACCAGTACTAACCCTAACCATTAATACCACTAACCCTAACCAGTACTAACCCTAACCATTAATACCACTAACCCTAACCAGGACTAACCCTAACTGTTGATACCACTCTCTCTAACCCCAGATCAACCATTCATACCACTAACCCTAACCAGTACTAACCCTAACCAATCATACCACTAACCCTAACCAGTACTAACCCTAACTGTTGATACCACTCTCTCTAACACCAGATCAACCATTCATACCACTAACCCTAACCAGTACTAACCCTAACCATTAATACCACTAACCCTAACTGCTGATACCACTCTCTCTAACCCCAGATGAACCATTCATACCACTAACCTTAACCTTAACTAACCCTAACTGCTGATACCATTCTCTCTAACCCCAGATGAACCATTCATACCACTAACCTTAACCTTAACTAACCCTAACTGCTGATACCATTCTCTCTAACCCCAGATCAACCATTCATCACACTAACCTTAACATTAACTAACCTTAACCTTAACTAACCCTAACTGCTGATACCATTCTCTCTAACCCCAGATGAACCATTCATTAACCCCAACCTTTATTAGCCCTAACCTTTCATACTACTAACTGTTGATACCACTCACTATACCCATAGAGGTCAAGCAGCATGATAATATAAGCAAAACAAAGACCACTTTGCTTTAATGCTAACTATAAATGCAGCATCACCATTCACTATAAGACCTCTGCCAGCAGCCAGCCTGCTGCTAATGGACTGAATATAAGCAAAACTAATGGACCGATACAGATGCTGTGGTGTATGATGTCACGCTACCTGCTAGCCATGGAAACACTCTGAATCAATCAGCAGACTACTGCAGTGGAACTAGCTAAAACTCTAACCCTCCTCCAGGGAACTATAGTTATAACTCTAACCCTCCTCCAGGGAACTATAGTTATAACTCTAACCCTCCTCCAGTGGAACTATAGTTATAACTCTAACCCTCCTCCAGGGAACTAGTTATAACTCTAACCCTCCTCCAGTGGAACTATAGTTATAACTCTAACCCTCTTCCATGGAACTAGTTATAACTCTAACCCTCCTCCAGTGGAACTATAGTTATAACTCTAACCCTCCTCCAGGGAACTATAGTTATAACTCTAACCCTCCTCCAGTGGCACTATAGTTATAACTCTAACCCTCCTCCAGTGGAACTATAGTTATAACTCTAACCCTCCTCCAGTGGAACTAGTTATAACTCTAACCCTCCTCCAGGGAACTATAGTTATAACTCTAACCCTCCTCCAGTGGAACTATAGTTATAACTCTAACCCTCCTCCAGTGGAACTATAGTTATAACTGTAACCCTCCTCCAGTGGAACTAGTTATAACTCTAACCCTCCTCCAGTGGAACTATAGTTATAACTCTAACCCTCCTCCAGGGAACTATAGTTATAACTCTAACCCTCCTCCAGTGGAACTATAGTTATAACTCTAACCCTCCTCCAGGGAACTATAGTTATAACTCTAACCCTCCTCCAGTGGAACTATAGTTATAACTCTAACCGTCCTCCAGTGGAACTATAGTTATAACTGTAAACCTCCTCCAGTGGAACTATAGTTATAACTCTAACCCTCCTCCAGGGAACTATAGTTATAACTCTAACCCTCCTCCAGTGGAACTAGTTATAACTCTAATCCTCCTCCAGGGAACTATAGTTATAACTCTAACCCTCCTCCAGGGAACTATAGTTATAACTCTAACCCTCCTCCAGGGAACTATAGTTATAACTCTAACCCTCCAGTGGTACTATAGTTATAACTCTAACCCTCCAGTGGTACTATAGTTATAACTCTAACCCTCCAGTGGTACTATAGTTATAACTCTAACCCTCCTCCAGGGAACTATAGTTATAACTCTAACCCTCCTCCAGGGAACTATAGTTATAACTCTAACCCTCCAGTGGTACTATAGTTATAACTCTAACCCTCCTCCAGGGAACTATAGTTATAACTCTGACCCTCCAGTGGTACTATAGTTATAACTCTAACCCTCCTCCAGGGAACTATAGTTATAACTCTAACCCGCCGACTGAGATGGCCGCCTCGCTTCGCGTTCCTAGGAAACTATGCAGTTTTTTGTTTTTTTACGTGTTATTTCTTACATTAGTACCCCAGGTCATCTTAGGTTTCATTACATACAGTCGAGAAGAACTACTGAATATAAGATCAGCGTCAACTCACCATCAGTACGACCAAGAATATGTTTTCCGCGACGCGGATCCTGTGTTCTGCCTTACAAACAGGACAACGGAATGGATCGCATGCAGCGACCCAAGGAAACGACTCCGAAAAAGAGGGAAACGCGGCGGTGTTCTGGTCAGACTCCGAAAAAGGGCACATCGCGCACCACTTCCCAGTATTCTTCTTGCCAATGTCCAGTCTCTCGACAACAAGGTTGATGAAATCCGAGCAAGGGTGGCATTCCAGAGGGACATCAGAGACTGCAACGTTCTTTGCTTTACGGAGACATGGCTTACTGGGAAAACGCTATCCAGGGCGGTGCAGCCAACGGGTTTCTCCACGCATCGCGCCGACAGAAACAAACATCTCTCTGGTAAGAAGAGTGGCGGGGGCGTATGCCTCATGACTAACGGGACATGGTGTGATGAAGGAAACATACAGGAACTCAAATCCTTCTGTTCACCTGATTTAGAATTCCTCACAATCAAATGTAGACCGCATTATCTTCCAAGAGAATTCTCTTCGTTTATAATCACAGCCGTATATATCCCCCAAGCAGACACATCGATGGCTCTGAACGAACTTTATTTAACTCTTTGCAAACTGGAAAACATTTATCCGGAGGCTGCATTCATTGTAGCTGGGGATTTTAACAAAGCCAATCTGAAAACAAGACTCCCTAAATTTTATCAGCATATCGATTGCGCAACCAGGGGTGGTAAAACCTTGGATCATTGTTACTCTAACTTCCGCGACGCATATAAGGCCCTGCCCCGCCCCCTTTCGGAAAAGCTGACCACGACTCCATTTTGCTGATCCCTGCCTACAGGCAGAAATTAAAACAAGAGGCTCCCACGCTGAGGTCTGTCCAACGCTGGTCAGACCAAGCTGACTCTACACTCCAAGATTGCTTCCATCACGTGGACTGGGACATGTTTCGTATTGCGTCAGATGGGAATATTGACGAATACGCTGATTCGGTGTGCGAGTTCATTAGAACGTGCGTCGAAGATGTCGTTCCCATAGCAACGATAAAAACATTCCCTAACCAGAAACCGTGGATTGATGGCAGCATTCGCGTGAAACTGAAAGCGCGAACCACTGCTTTTAATCAGGGCAAGGTGTCTGGCAACATGACTGAATACAAACAGTGCAGCTATTCCCTCCGTAAGGCTATTAAACAAGCTAGCGTCAGTACAGAGACAAAGTGGAATCTCAATTCAATGGCTCAGACATAAGAGGCATGTGGCAAGGTCTACAGTCAATCACGGACTACAAGATGAAATCCAGCCCAGTCACGGACCAGGATGTCTTGCTCCCAGGCAGACTAAATAACTTTTTTGCCCGCTTTGAGGACAATACAGTGCCACTGACACGGCCTGCAACGGAAACATGTGGTCTCTCCTTCACTGCAGCCGAGGTGAGTAAGACATTTAAACGTGTTAACCCTCGCAAGGCTGCAGGCCCAGACGGCATCCCCAGCCGCGCCCTCAGAGCATGCGCAGACCAGCTGGCCGGTGTGTTTACGGACATATTCAATCAATCCCTATACCAGTCTGCTGTTCCCACATGCTTCAAGAGGGCCACCATTGTTCCTGTTCCCAAGAAAGCTAAGGTAACTGAGCTAAACGACTACCGCCCCGTAGCACTCACTTCCGTCATCATGAAGTGCTTTGAGAGACTAGTACAAGCATTTCGCTACACTCGCATTAACATCTGCTAACCATGTGTATGTGACAAATAAAATTTGATTTGATTTATAGTTATAACTCTAACCCTCCAGTGGAACTACAGTTATAACTCTAACCCTCCTCCAGTGGAACTATAGTTATAACTCTAACCCTCCTCCAGTGGAACTATAGTTATAACTCTAACCCTCCTCCAGTGGAACTAGTTATAACTCTAACCCTCCTCCAGTGGAACTATAGTTATAACTCTAACCCTCCTCCAGTGAATTATAGTTATAACTCTAACCCTCTTCCAGGTAACTATAGTTATAACTCTAACCCTCCTCCAGGGAACTATAGTTATAACTCTAACCCTCCTCCAGTGGAACTATAGTTATAACTCTAACACTCCTCCAGTGAACTATAGTTATAACTCTAACCCTTCTCCAGTGGAACTAGTTATAACTCTAACCCTCCTCCAGGGAACTATAGTTATAACTCTAACACTCCTCCAGTGAACTATAGTTATAACTCTAACCCTCCTCCAGGGAACTATAGTTATAACTCTAACCCTCCTCCAGGGAACTATAGTTATAACTCTAACCCTCCTCCAGTGGAACTATAGTTATAACTCTAACACTCCTCCAGTGAACTATAGTTATAACTCTAACCCTTCTCCAGTGGAACTAGTTATAACTCTAACCCTCCTCCAGGGAACTATAGTTATAACTCTAACACTCCTCCAGTGAACTATAGTTATAACTCTAACCCTTCTCCAGTGGAACTAGTTATAACTCTAACCCTCCTCCAGTGGAACTAGTTATAACTCTAACCCTCCTCCAGTGGAACTAGTTATAACTCTAACCCTCCTTCAGTGGAACTATAGTTATAACTCTAACCCTCCTCCAGTGGAACTAGTTATAACTCTAACCCTCCTCCAGGGAACTATAGTTATAACTGTAACCCTCCTCCAGTGGAACTATAGTTATAACTCTAACCCTCCTCCAGTGGAACTATAGTTATAACTCTAACCCTCCTCCAGGGAACTATAGTTATAACTCTAACCCTCCTCCAGTGGAACTATAGTTATAACTCTAACCCTCCAGTGGTACTATAGTTATAACTCTAACCCTCCTCCAGGGAACTATAGTTATAACTCTAACCCTCCTCCAGTGGAACTATAGTTATAACTCTAACCCTCCTCCAGTGGAACTAGTTATAACTCTAACCCTCCTCCAGGGAACTATAGTTATAACTGTAACCCTCCTCCAGTGGAACTATAGTTATAACTCTAACCCTCCTCCAGTGGAACTAGTTATAACTCTAACCCTCCTCCAGTGGAACTAGTTATAACTCTAACCCTCCTCCAGTGGAACTATAGTTATAACTCTAACCCTCCTCCAGTGGAACTAGTTATAACTCTAACCCTCCTCCAGGGAACTATAGTTATAACTGTAACCCTCCTCCAGTGGAACTATAGTTATAACTCTAACCCTCCTCCAGTGGAACTATAGTTATAACTCTAACCCTCCTCCAGGGAACTATAGTTATAACTCTAACCCTCCTCCAGTGGAACTATAGTTATAACTCTAACCCTCCTCCAGGGAACTATAGTTATAACTCTAACCCTCCTCCGGTGGAACTATAGTTATAACTCTAACCCTCCTCCAGGGAACTATAGTTATAACTCTAACCCTCCTCCAGTGGAACTATAGTTATAACTCTAATCCTCCTCCAGGGAACTATAGTTATAACTCTAACCCTCCTCCAGTGGAACTATAGTTATAACTCTAATCCTCCTCCAGTGGAACTATAGTTATAACTCTAACCCTTCTCCAGGGAACTATAGTTATACCTGTAACCCTCCTCCAGTGGAACTAGTTATAACTCTGTGTGTAGGGTGTAGTGTGTAGGGTATAGTGTGTAGTGCAAAGTGTAAAGTAGTGTCAAGGAGGACTGAGGTGATGTCTCTGTGTCCCTCTCTAATAGGGTTAGTAGTGTGTAGGGTTAGTAGTGTGTAGGGTGAAGTGTGTAGAGTGAAGTGTGTTGGGTGTAGTGTGTACCTTGGTAGTGATGTCTGGAGAAGCCCCTGGTCAAGGAGGACTGAGGTGATGTCTCTGTGTCCCTCTCTAATAGGGTTAGTAGTGTGTAGGGTGAAGTGTGTAGAGTGAAGTGTGTTGGGTGTAGTGTGTACCTTGGTAGTGATGTCTGGAGAAGCCCCTGGTCAAGGAGGACTGAGGAGACGTCTCTGTGTCCCTCTTTGGCAGCCAGGTGTAGGGGGTGTAGCCAGAGGTGGTAGTGGCGTCAGGACACGCCCCATTCTGCAGCAGATACAGCACGATGTCAGGCTTCCCCAGACGACTGGAGATGTGGAGCGGGGTCTGGTTGTCCTGGAGACAGGGACAGAGGGTTAGAGGACAGACAGGAGACAAACATGAGCAAAGACACTTCAACAGACCACCAAAAAACATTTTTCTTAAGATCAACTGTGACAACAAGTCACAGTATATATAGTAATCCAACTGTAAATACTCCACATGGCTAAGAATACCTCATTTAAATATAATAACTCCACCAATAAGAATACCTCATTTAAATATAATAACTCCACCAATAAGAATACCTCATTTAAATATAATAACTCCACCAATAAGAATACCTCATTTAAATATAATAACTCCACCAATAAGAATACCCCATTTAAATATAATAACTCCACCAATAAGAATACCTCATTTAAATATAATAACTCCACCAATAAGAATACCTCATTTAAATATAATAACTCCGCCAATAAGAATACCTCATTTAAATATAATAACTCCACCAATAAGAATACCTCATTTAAATATAATAACTCCACCAATAAGAATACCTCATTTAAATATAATAACTCCACCAATAAGAATACCTCATTTAAATATAATAACTCCACCAATAAGAATACCTCATTTAAATATAATAACTCCACCAATAAGAATACCTCCTTCAAATATAATAACTCCACCAATAAGAATACCTCATTTAAATATAATAACTCCACCAATAAGAATACCTCATTTAAATATAATAACTCCACCAATAAGAATACCTCATTTAAATATAATAACTCCACCAATAAGAATACCTCATTTAAATATAATAACTCCACCAATAAGAATACCTCATTTAAATATAATAACTCCACCAATAAGAATGCCTAATTTAAATATAATAACTCCACCAATAAGAATACCTTATTTTAATATAATAACTCCACCAATAAGAATACCTCATTTAAATATAATAACTCCACCAATAAGAATACCTCATTTAAATATAATAACTCCACCAATAAGAATACCTTATGTTAATATAATAACTCCACCAATAAGAATACCTCATTTAAATATAATAACTCCACCAATAAGAATACCTCATTTAAATATAATAACTCCACCAATAAGAATACCTAATTTAAATATAATAACTCCACCAATAAGAATACCTTATTTTAATATAATAACTCCACCAATAAGAATACCTCATTTAAATATAATAACTCCACCAATAAGAATACCTCATTTAAATATAATAACTCCACCAATAAGAATACCTTATGTTAATATAATAACTCCACCAATAAGAATACCTTATGTTAATATAATAACTCCACCAATAAGAATACCTTGAGAACAAGAACAAGTTCTCATTTACAACTGCGACCTGGCCAAGATAAAGCAAATAATTGCGACAGAAACAACAACACAGAGTTACACATGGAATAAATAAACATACAGTCAATAACACAATAGAAAAAAAAGAAAGTCTATATACAGTGTGTGCAAACGGCTTGAGGACAATAAATAGGCCATAGAACTACTAAAATTACTAGCTACACCAGTCGGGATTCTCTCCAGTCAGTATGAGGGTATTTCTCCAGTCAGTATGGGAGATTCTCTCCAGTCAGTATTGGGTTTGTCTCCAGTCAGTATGGGAGTTTTTCTCCAGTCAGTATGGGAGATTCTCTCCAGTCAGTATTGGGTTTCTCTTCAGTCAGTATTGGGAGTTTTCTCCAGTCAGTATGGGAGTTTTTCTCCAGTCAGTATGGGAGATTCTCTCCAGTCAGTATTGGGTTTCTCTCCAGTCAGTATGGGGGTTTTTCTACAGTCAGTATGGGGTTTTTCTCCAGTCAGTATGGGGATTCTCTCCAGTCAGTATGGGGTTTTTCTCCAGTCAGTATGGGGATTCTCTCCAGTCAGTATTGGGATTCTCTCCAGTCAGTATGGGGTTTTTCTCCAGTCAGTATGAGGGATTCTCTCCAGTCAGTATGGGAGATTCTCTCCAGTCAATATTTGGGTTTTTCTCCAGTCAGTATGGGGTTTTCTCCAGTCAGTATGGGGTTTTTCTCCAGTCAGTATGGGGTTTTTCTCCAGTCAGTATTGGGTTTTTCTCCAGTCAGTATGGGGTTTTCTCCAGTCAGTATGGGGTTTTTCTCCAGTCAGTATGGGGTTTTTCTCCAGTCAGTATGGGGTTTTTCTCCAGTCAGTATGGGGGATTCTCTCCAGTCAGTATGGGGTTTTTCTCCAGTCCTACCTTGGCCTTGACCTCCACTCTGGCTCCACTCTGAACCAGGTATTTGACCACGCCAGCCTGGCCGGCCCTCGCTGCCATGTGGAGCGCCGTCTCTCCCCTCTGGAACTCAGAGATACACACAGGTTAGAAATGTTACTTCACACACAGGTTAGAAATGTTACTTCACAAACAGGCTAGGTACCAGGGTTCTATCAAACACACAGGCTAGGTACCAGGGTTCTATCAAACACACAGGTTAGGTACCAGGGTTCTATCAAACACACAGGTTAGAAATGTTACTTCACAAACAGGTTAGAAATGTTACTTCACAAACAGGTTAGAAATGTTACTTCACAAACAGGTTAGAAATGTTACTTCACAAACAGGTTAGAAATGTTACTTCACAAACAGGCTAGAAATGTTACTTCACAAACAGGTTAGGTACCAGGGTTCTATCAAACACACGTTAGGTACCAGGGTTCTATCAAACACACAGGTTAGAAATGTTACTTCACAAACAGGTTAGGTACCAGGGTTCTATCAAACACACAGGTTAGAAATGTTACTTCACAAACAGGCTAGGTACCAGGGTTCTATCAAACACACAGGTTAGAAATGTTACTTCACAAACAGGTTAGGTACCAGGGTTCTATCAAACACACAGGTTAGAAATGTTACTTCACAAACAGGCTAGGTACCAGGGTTCTATCAAACACACAGGTTAGAAATGTTACTTCACAAACAGGCTAGGTACCAGGGTTCTATCAAACACACAGGTTAGAAATGTTACTTCACAAACAGGCTAGGTACCAGGGTTCTATCAAACACACAGGTTAGAAATGTTACTTCACACACAGGCTAGGTACCAGGGTTCTATCAAACACACAGGTTAGAAATGTTACTTCACACACAGGCTAGGTACCAGGGTTCTATCAAACACACAGGTTAGAAATGTTACTTCACAAACAGGTTAGAAATGTTACTTCACAAACAGGTTAGGTACCAGGGTTCTATCAAACACACGTTAGGTAAGGGTTCTATCAAACACACAGGTTAGGTACCAGGGTTCTATCAAACACACAGGTTAGAAATGTTACTTCACAAACAGGTTAGGTACCAGGGTTCTATCAAACACACAGGTTAGAAATGTTACTTCACAAACAGGTTAGGTACCAGGGTTCTATCAAACACACAGGTTAGAAATGTTACTTCACAAACAGGTTAGGTACCAGGGTTCTATCAAACACACAGGTTAGAAATGTTACTTCACAAACAGGTTAGGTACCAGGGTTCTATCAAACACACGTTAGGTACCAGGGTTCTATCAAACACACAGGTTAGAAATGTTACTTCACAAACAGGTTAGGTACCAGGGTTCTATCAAACACACGTTAGGTACCAGGGTTCTATCAAACACACAGGTTAGAAATGTTACTTCACAAACAGGTTAGAAATGTTACTTCACAAACAGGTTAGAAATGTTACTTCACAAACAGGTTAGAAATGTTACTTCACAAACAGGTTAGAAATGTTACTTCACAAACAGGCTAGAAATGTTACTTCACAAACAGGTTAGAAATGTTACTTCACAAACAGGTTAGAAATGTTACTTCACAAACAGGTTAGAAATGTTACTTCACAAACAGGCTAGGTACCAGGGTTCTATCAAACACACAGGTTAGAAATGTTACTTCACAAACAGGCTAGGTACCAGGGTTCTATCAAACACACAGGTTAGAAATGTTACTTCACAAACAGGCTAGGTACCAGGGTTCTATCAAACACACAGGTTAGAAATGTTACTTCACAAACAGGCTAGGTACCAGGGTTCTATCAAACACACAGGTTAGAAATGTTACTTCACAAACAGGTTAGGTACCAGGGTTCTATCAAACACACAGGTTAGAAATGTTACTTCACAA
The DNA here is from genome assembly GCF_021184085.1 of Oncorhynchus gorbuscha. NCBI lineage: Eukaryota > Metazoa > Chordata > Actinopteri > Salmoniformes > Salmonidae > Oncorhynchus > Oncorhynchus gorbuscha. The sequence goes on along the minus strand of NW_025746180.1, from coordinate 110,661 downwards.
ACAGGTTAGGTACCAGGGTTCTATCAAACACACAGGCTAGGTACCAGGGTTCTATCAAACACACGTTAGGTACCAGGGTTCTATCAAACACACAGGTTAGAAATGTTACTTCACAAACAGGTTAGGTACCAGGGTTCTATCAAACACACAGGTTAGAAATGTTACTTCACAAACAGGCTAGGTACCAGGGTTCTATCAAACACACAGGTTAGAAATGTTACTTCACAAACAGGCTAGGTACCAGGGTTCTATCAAACACACAGGTTAGAAATGTTACTTCACAAACAGGTTAGGTACCAGGGTTCTATCAAACACACAGGTTAGAAATGTTACTTCACAAACAGGCTAGGTACCAGGGTTCTATCAAACACACAGGCTAGGTACCAGGGTTCTATCAAACACACAGGTTAGAAATGTTACTTCACAAACAGGCTAGGTACCAGGGTTCTATCAAACACACAGGTTAGAAATGTTACTTCACAAACAGGTTAGAAATGTTACTTCACAAACAGGTTAGAAATGTTACTTCACAAACAGGTTAGGTACCAGGGTTCTATCAAACACACAGGTTAGAAATGTTACTTCACAAACAGGCTAGGTACCAGGGTTCTATCAAACACACAGGCTAGGTACCAGGGTTCTATCAAACACACAGGTTAGAAATGTTACTTCACAAACAGGCTAGGTACCAGGGTTCTATCAAACACACAGGTTAGAAATGTTACTTCACAAACAGGCTAGGTACCAGGGTTCTATCAAACACACAGGTTAGAAATGTTACTTCAAAACAGGTTAGGTACCAGGGTTCTATCAAACACACAGGTTAGAAATGTTACTTCACAAACAGGTTAGGTACCAGGGTTCTATCAAACACACAGGTTAGAAATGTTACTTCACAAACAGGTTAGGTACCAGGGTTCTATCAAACACACAGGTTAGAAATGTTACTTCACAAACAGGTTAGGTACCAGGGTTCTATCAAACACACAGGTTAGGTACCAGGGTTCTATCAAACACACAGGTTAGAAATGTTACTTCACAAACAGGCTAGAAATGTTACTTCACAAACAGGTTAGAAATGTTACTTCACAAACAGTACCAGGGTTCTATTAAACTTCACAAACAGGTTAGAAATGTTACTTCACAAACAGGCTAGGTACCAGGGTTCTATCAAACACACGTTAGGTAACAGGGTTCTATCAAACACACAGGTTAGGTACCAGGGTTCTATCAAACACACGTTAGGTACCAGGGTTCTATCAAACACACAGGTTAGAAATGTTACTTCACAAACAGGTTAGAAATGTTACTTCACAAACAGGTTAGAAATGTTACTTCACAAACAGGTTAGAAATGTTACTTCACAAACAGGCTAGGTACCAGGGTTCTATCAAACACACGTTAGGTAACAGGGTTCTATCAAACACACAGGTTAGGTACCAGGGTTCTATCAAACACACAGGTTAGAAATGTTACTTCACAAACAGGTTAGGTACCAGGGTTCTATCAAACACACAGGTTAGAAATGTTACTTCACAAACAGGTTAGAAATGTTACTTCACAAACAGGTTAGAAATGTTACTTCACAAACAGGCTAGGTACCAGGGTTCTATCAAACACACAGGTTAGAAATGTTACTTCACAAACATGTTAGGTACCAGGGTTCTATCAAACACACGTTAGGTACCAGGGTTCTGTCAAACACACAGGTTAGAAATGTTACTTCACAAACAGGCTAGGTACCAGGGTTCTATCAAACACACAGGTTAGAAATGTTACTTCACAAACATGTTAGGTACCAGGGTTCTATCAAACACACGTTAGGTACCAGGGTTCTGTCAAACACACAGGTTAGAAATGTTACTTCACACACAGGTTAGGTACCAGGGTTCTATCAAACACACAGGTTAGAAATGTTACTTCACACACAGGTTAGGTACCAGGGTTCTATCAAACACACAGGTTAGAAATGTTACTTCACACACAGGTTAGGTACCAGGGTTCTATCAAACACACGTTAGGTACCAGGGTTCTATCAAACACACAGGTTAGGTACCAGGGTTCTATCAAACACACAGGCAAGGTACCAGGGTTCTATCAAACACACGTTAGGCACCAGGGTTCTATCAAACACACAGGTTAGGTAACAGGGTTCTATCTAACACACAGGCTAGGTACCAGGGTTCTATCAAACACACAGGTTAGGTACCAGGGTTCTATCAAACACAGAGAGAGATAGAGAGAGAGAGAGAGAGAGAGAGAGAGAGAGAGAGAGAGAGAGAGAGAGAGAGAGAGAGATAGTAAGAAAGAGAGAGAGAGATAGAGAGAGATAGTAAGAAAGAGAGAGAGATAGTAAGAAAGAGAGAGAGATAGAAGAAAGAGAGAGAGAGAGAGAGAGAGAGAGAGAGAGAGAGAGAGAGAGAGAGAGAGAGAGAGAAGAGAGAGAGAGAGATGGTAAGAAAGAGAGAGAGAGATAGAGAGAGATAGTAAGAAAGAGAGAGAGAGATAGTAAGAAAGAGAGAGATAGTAAGAAAGAAGAGAGAGAGAGAGAGTAAGAGAGATAGAGAGAGAGAGAGAGAGAGAGAGAGAGAGAGAGAGAGAGAGATACACACAGAGAGAGAGTGAGAGAGGGAGAGAGAGGGGGGAGAAAGGGAGAGAGAAGGAGAGAGTATATTCTGTGACTCACCACATTAGTTGTGTTTGGAGAAGCTCCATGATTCGTCAGCTGAGTGACGATGTTATCGTGTCCCATGAAAGCCGCCACATGGATCGGAGTGAGACCCGACTGTAACAGAGACACAGAGTTAGGCTAGGAACAAGAGATCCGACTGTAACAGAGACACAGAGTTAGGCTAGGAACAAGAGACCAGATTGAAACGGAGACACAGAGTTAGGCTAGGAACAAGAGACCCGACTGTAACAGAGACACATAGTTATTCTCGGAACAAGAAACTCAGCTGGAACAGAGACAGAGATAGTCTTTTTAAAGTTGTAGGCAGTTCACCGAGTGCATAGCCCCCAGCCCCTAGCTCACAACATAAGTTATCTGGCCCTTTTCTGGTATAAACTGATACCAGAGCCAGCCCCTCTGACCAGCACCAAGCCTTCCTCCTCAAGACCCTGTCAGCAACATGTGTCATGTCCAGATAAAACTCCTAACACAGAACCTCAGCTAACTCAGATACTTCACTTCAAAAACCACTGCAAACAGTCTGTAGCAAACAACTCCAATCACCAGAACTCAGTGTCCATGTCCACCTATCAACACCCCAGAACAGAGATCCACTTAGTGTCCATGTCCACCTATCAACACCCCAGAACAGAGATCCACTTAGTGTCCATGTCCACCTATCAACACCACAGAACAGAGATCCACTTAGTGTCCATGTCCACCTATCAAAGACAAACACCACAGAACAGAGATCCACTTAGTGTCCATGTCCACCTATCAAAGACAAACACCACAGAACAGAGATCCACTTAGTGTCCATGTCCACCTATCAAAGACAAACACCCCAGAACAGAGATCCACTTAGTGTCCATGTCCACCCATCAAAGACAAACACCACAGAACAGAGATCCACTTAGTGTCCATGTCCACCTATCAACACCACAGAACAGAGATCCACTTAGTGTCCATGTCCACCTATCAAAGACAAACACCACAGAACAGAGATCCACTTAGTGTCCATGTCCACCTATCAAAGACAAACACCCCAGAACAGAGATCCACTTAGTGTCCATGTCCACCCATCAAAGACAAACACCACAGAACAGAGATCCACTTAGTGACCATGTCCACCTATCAAAGACAAACACCACAGAACAGAGATCCACTTAGTGTCCATGTCCACCTATCAAAGACAAACACCCCAGAACAGAGATCCACTTAGTGTCCATGTCCACCCATCAAAGACAAACAACACAGAACAGAGATCCACTTAGTGTCCATGTCCACCTAAAGACAAACACCCCAGAACAGAGATCCAAAGATGTCCACCTATCAAAGACAAACACCACAGAACAGAGATCCACTTAGTGTCCATGTCCACCTATCAAAGACAAACACCACAGAACAGAGATCCACTTAGTGTCATTTACATTACATTTAAGTCATTTAGCAGATGCTCTTATCCAGAGCGACTTACAAATTGGTGCATTCACCTTATGACATCCAGTGGAACAGCCACTTTACAATAGTGCATCTAAATCTTTTAAGGGGGGAGAAGGATTACTTTATCCTATCCATGTCCACCTATCAAAGACAAACACCACAGAACAGAGATCCACTTAGTGTCCATGTCCACCTATTAAAGACAAACACCACAGAACAGAGATCTACTTAGTGTCCATGTTCACCTATCAAAGACAAAAAACACCAGAATAGAGATCCACTTAGTGTCCATGTCCACCTATCAAAGACAAACACCACAGAACAGAGATCTACTTAGTGTCCATGTCCACCTATCAAAGACAAACACACCAGAACAGAGATCCACTTAGTGTCCATGTACACCTATCAAGCACAACCACCACAGAACAGAGATCCACTCTAGAATGGTTGAACAGATAGACACAGTCAGTCAGAAGACAACATGTTAGTTAGTTTGTCCTCTGTAGGTCTTCTGAAGTTCCTACCTCGGTCACTGCCTATATAGGCGCTCCGTGTTTCAGTTCCTACCTCGGTCACTGCCTGTATAGACGCTCCGTGTTTCAGTTCCTACCTCGGTCACTGCCTGTATAGACGCTCCGTGTTTCAGTTCCTACCTCGGTCACTGCCTGTATAGACGCTCCGTGTCAGTTCCTACCTCGGTCACTGCCTGTATAGACGCTCCGTGTTTCAGTTCCTACCTCGGTCACTGCCTGTATCCGTGTCAGACCTCGGTCACTGCCGTGATGCTCCGTGTCAGTTCCTACCTCGGTCACTGCCTGTATAGACGCTCCGTGTTTCAGTTCCTACCTCGGTCACTGCCTGTATAGACGCTCCGTGTCAGTTCCTACCTCGGTCACTGCCTGTATAGACGCTCCGTGTTTCAGTTCCTACCTCGGTCACTGCCTGTATAGACGCTCCGTGTTTCAGTTCCTACCTCAGTCACTGCCTGTATAGATGCTCCGTGTCAGTTCCTACCTCGGTCACTGCCTGTATAGACGCTCCGTGTTTCAGTTCCTACCTCGGTCACTGCCTGTATAGACGCTCCGTGTCAGTTCCTACCTCGGTCACTGCCTGTATGGACGCTCCGTGTCAGGTCCTACCTCGGTCACTGCCTGTATAGACGCTCCGTGTTTCAGTTCCTACCTCCGGTCACTGCCTGTATAGACGCTCCGTGTTCCTACCTCAGTTCCTACCTCCTCAGTCACTGCCTGTATAGACGCTCCGTGTTTCAGTTCCTACCTCGGTCACTGCCTGTATAGACGCTCCGTGTCAGTTCCTACCTCGGTCACTGCCTGTATGGATGCTCCGTGTTTCAGTTCCTACTCGGTCACTGCCTGTATAGACGCTCCGTGTTTCAGTTCCTACCTCGGTCACTGCCTGTATAGACGCTCCGTGTCAGTTCCTACCTCGGTCACTGCCTGTATAGACGCTCCGTGTTTCAGTTCCTACCTCGGTCACTGCCTGTATAGACAGTTCCTACCTCAGTCACTGCCTGTATAGACGCTTGTCAATATCCTACCTCGGTCACTGCCTCCGTGTTTCAGTTCCTACCTCGGTCACTGCCTGTATAGACGCTCCGTGTTTCAGTTCCTACACTGCCTGTATAGTCACTGCACTGTATAGACGCTCCGTGTTTCAGTTCCTACCTCGGTCACTGCCTGTATAGACGCTCCGTGTTTCAGTTCCTACCTCGGTCACTGCCTGTATAGACGCTCCGTGTCAGTTCCTACCTCGGTCACTGCCTGTATAGACGCTCCGTGTTTCAGTTCCTACCTCGGTCACTGCCTGTATAGACGCTCCGTGTCACTGCCTGTATAGACGCTCCGTGTCCCTACCTCGGTCACTGCCTGTATAGACGCTCCGTGTCAGTTCCTACCTCGGTCACTGCCTGTATAGTCCGTGTTCCTACCTCACTGCCTGTATCCTACCTCGGTCAGTTCCTACCTCAGTCACTGCCTGTATAGACTGTATAGACGTCTCTGTGTTTCAGTTCCTACCTCGGTCACTGCCTGTATGGATGCTCCGTGTTTCAGTTCCTACCTCGGTCACTGCCTGTATAGACGCTCCGTGTTTCAGTTCCTACCTCGGTCACTGCCTGTATAGACGCTCCGTGTGTCAGTTCCTACCTCGGTCACTGCCTGTATAGACGCTCCGTGTTTCAGTTCCTACCTCGGTCACTGCCTGTATAGACGCTCCGTGTGTCAGTTCCTAGTCACTCCTGTATAGACGCTCCGGTCACCTACCTCGGTCACTGCCTGTATGGATGCTCCGTGTTTCAGTTCCTACCTCGGTCACTGCCTGTATAGACGCTCCGTGTTTCAGTTCCTACCTCGGTCACTGCCTGTATGGATGCTCCGTGTTTCAGTTCCTACCTCGGTCACTGCCTGTATAGACGCTCCGTGTTTCAGTTCCTACCTCGTCACTGCCTGTATAGACAGTTCCTACCTCGGTCACTGCCTGTATAGACGCTCCGTGTTTCAGTTCCTACCTCGGTCACTGCCTGTATAGACGCTCCGTGTGTCAGTTCCTACCTCAGTCACTGCCTGTATAGACGCTCCGTGTCAATATCCTACCTCGGTCACTGCCTGTATGGATGCTCCGTGTTTCAGTTCCTACCTCGGTCACTGCCTGTATAGACGCTCCGTGTTTCAGTTCCTACCTCGGTCACTGCCTGTATAGATGCTCCGTGTTTCAGTTCCTACCTCGGTCACTGCCTGTATAGACGCTCCGTGTGTCAGTTCCTACCTCGGTCACTGCCTGTATAGACGCTCCGTGTTTCAGTTCCTACCTCGGTCACTGCCTGTATAGACGCTCCGTGTCAGTTCCTACCTCGGTCACTGCCTGTATAGACGCTCCGTGTTTCAGTTCCTACCTCGGTCACTGCCTGTATAGACGCTCCGTGTCAGTTCCTACCTCGGTCACTGCCTGTATAGACGCTCCGTGTCAGTTCCTACCTCGGTCACTGCCTGTATAGACGCTCCGTGTCAGTTCCTACCTCGGTCACTGCCTGTATAGACGCTCCGTGTCAGTTCCTACCTCGGTCACTGCCTGTATAGACGCTCCGTGTCAGTTCCTACCTCAGTCACTGCCTGTATAGACGCTCCGTGTCAGTTCCTACCTCAGTCACTGCCTGTATAGACGCTCCGTGTTTCAGTTCCTACCTCGGTCACTGCCTGTATAGACGCTCCGTGTCAGTTCCTACCTCGGTCACTGCCTGTATGGATGCTCCGTGTTTCAGTTCCTACCTCGGTCACTGCCTGTATAGACGCTCCGTGTTTCAGTTCCTACCTCGGTCACTGCCTGTATAGACGCTCCGTGTGTCAGTTCCTAACTGCCTGTATAGACAACTCTCGGTCACTGCCTGTAACACACAACACAACTCTACTGCCTGTAGATGTCCTGTTTCCTAGCTGGTTGCCTGTAACAGTTCCTACCTCGGTCACTGCCTGTACAGTTCCTACTCGGTCACTGCCTGTATAGATCCGTGTGTCAGTTCCTACCTCGGTCACTGCCTGTATAGACAGTTCCTACCTCGGTCACTGCCTGTATAGACAACTCTCACAGATGTGTTTCCTGGCTGGTTAACACACACCTCGGTCACAACTCTACAGATGTCCTGGCTGTGTTTCAACACATGGATGCTCCGTGTTTCAACACAACTCTGTTTCACAGATGTCCTGGCTGGTTAACACACAACACAACTCTACAGATGTCCTGGCTGGTTAACACACAGCACAACTCTACAGATGTCCTGGCTGGTTAACACACAACACAACTCTACAGATGTCCTGGCTGGTTAACACACAACACAACTCTACAGATGTCCTGGCTGGTTAACACACAACACAACTCTACAGATGTCCTGGCTGGTTAACACACAACACAACTCTACAGATGTCCTGGCTGGTTAACACACAACACAACTCTACAGATGTCCTGGCTGGTTAACACACAACACAACTCTACAGATGTCCTGGCTGGTTAACACACAACACAACTCTACAGATGTCCTGGCTGGTTAACACACAACACAACTCTACAGATGTCCTGGCTGGTTAACACACAGCACAACTCTACAGATGTCCTGGCTGGTTAACACACAACACAACTCTACAGATGTCCTGGCTGGTTAACACACAGCACAACTCTACAGATGTCCTGGCTGGTTAACACACAACACAACTCTACAGATGTCCTGGCTGGTTAACACACAACACAACTCTACAGATGTCCTGGCTGATGTTAACACACAGCACAACTCTACAGATGTCCTGGCTGGTTAACACACAGCACAACTCTACAGATGTCCTGGCTGGTTAACACACAACACAACTCTACAGATGTCCTGGCTGGTTAACACACAGCACAACTCTACAGATGTCCTGGCTGGTTAACACACAACACAACTCTACAGATGTCCTGGCTGGTTAACACACAACACAACTCTACAGATGTCCTGGCTGGTTAACACACAACACAACTCTACAGATGTCCTGGCTGGTTAACACACAACACACTCTACAGATGTCCTGGCTGGTTAACACACAACACAACTCTACAGATGTCCTGGCTGGTTAACACACAACACAACTCTACAGATGTCCTGGCTGGTTAACACACAACACAACTCTACAGATGTCCTGGCTGGTTAACACACAACACAACTCTACAGATGTCCTGGCTGGTTAACACACAACACAACTCTACAGATGTCCTGGCTGGTTAACACACAACACAACTCTACAGATGTCCTGGCTGGTTAACACACAACACAACTCTACAGATGTCCTGGCTGGTTAACACACAACACAACTCTACAGATGTCCTGGCTGGTTAACACACAACACAACTCTACAGATGTCCTGGCTGGTTAACACACAACACAACTCTACAGATGTCCTGGCTGGTTAACACACAACACAACTCTACAGATGTCCTGGCTGGTTAACACACAACACAACTCTACAGATGTCCTGGCTGGTTAACACACAACACAACTCTACAGATGTCCTACCTGGTTAACACACAGCTAACCAGCCTGGTTAACACACAGCTAACCAGCCTGGTTAACACACAGCCAGCCTGGTTAACACACAGCTAACCAGCCTGGTAAACACACAGCTAACCAGCCTGGTTAACACACAGCTAACCAGCCTAGTTAACACACAGCTAACCAGCCTGGTAAACACACAGCTAACCAGATACTAACCAGATAAACATGTGGAGTTACAGTAACTGGCCTCTGGCTGCTTTGAGGTTTGGCACCGTGTGTTATTTCTTCAGTTCCCTCTTTACTTCTTCCTTTTTCTCTCTACACTTCAGTCATTCTGTTCCAATGACTAAACACCATACCAGTATACTAGTGGCTGCCTGATGCCATAAACCCTAGCCCTAACCCTGCAGCCAGCCAACACACTTTACTGTCAGCCTCAGAGGCTGTGGACTGGATGAGGCAGAATGATATACAACAGGAAGTGATGTTACTGTTCCCATGTCACTCTTCTGTGTTTCCAATTTAGTGTGGATCCCAGGAAGAGTAGCTACTGCTAAAGTTAATGCTAACTTATTATTAAAATAATGCTAAGCTTAAGCTAAGCTAACATCTAACAGCGATTTTAAATACACAGTGTGACTGATGCTTACCAGTGCTTTAGCGTTGGGATTGGCCTTCTTGTCCACAATGACCTTGGCGACCTTGTAGTGTCCGCAGTGGGCGGCGACATGCAAGGCCGTCAGATAGTCGTTGGTGACATCATCAACAGGAACCTCGTGGTGTAGCAGGAGCTGAACACAGTTCAGATGGTCCCCCTGGGTGGCCATGTGGAGGGGAGACAGACCGTTCTGGAGGGGGACAGACAGACAGTTTAGAGGGGGGACAGGGACAGAGAGAAAGACATTGTCATAGTTACTGTACCTTAGTTTTGGACAGGATGGGAGCTCCTCTGTCTAGCAGCATCTCCAGCACCTGTTCATGTCCGCTCCTGGCGCCACAGTGGAGAGGGGTCAGACCGTCCTGGGGTCAAAGGTTAAGGGGAAGTAGGGCATTACACAGGTTACTTACTGGATCTCTGACTATTGGTTCTTTCCTGCTGGGCTTTCTAGATGTTTTGTGTATGTTGTGTGTGAGCTAGATTGACTTCCTGTAGGACATTTACATTTACATTTAAGTCATTTAGCAGACAATAAACATGAATCTGACCACAGACCAGTCCTCCCGTAGGACAGTAAACATGAATCTGACCACAGACCAGTCCTCCTGTAGGACAATAAACATGAATCTGACCACAGACCAGTCCTCCCGTAGTGAATCTGACCACAGACCAGTCCTCCAGTAGGGCAATAAACATGAATCTGACCCCAGACCAGTCCTCCCGTAGGACAATAAACATGAATCTGACCACAGACCAGTCCTCCTGTAGGACAATAAACATGAATCTGTCCTCCAGTAGGGCAATAAACATGAATCTGACCACAGACCAGTCCTCCCGTAGGACAATAAACATGAATTGACCACAGACCAGTCCTCCTGTAGGACAATAAACATGAATCTGACCATCTCCTGTAGGACAATAAACATGAATCTGACCACAGACCAGTTCCCGTAGGACAATAAACATGAATCTGACCACAGACCAGTCCTCCTGTAGGACAATAAACATGATGACCACAGACCAGTCCTCCAGTAGGGCAATAAACATGAATCTGACCACAGACCAGTCCTCCCGTAGGACAATAAACATGAATCAGACCACAGACCAGTCCTCCCGTAGGACAGTAAACATGAATCTGACCACAGACCAGTCCTCCCGTAGGGTAATAAACATGAATCTGACCATGGTCCAGTCCTCCCGTAGGGCAATAAACATGAATCTGACCACAGACCAGTCCTCCTGTAGGACAATAAACATGAATCTGACCACAGACCAGTCCTCCTGTAGGACAATAAACATGAATCTGACCACAGACCAGTCCTCCCGTAGGACAATAAACATGAATCTGACCACAGACCAGTCCTCCTGTAGGACAATAAACATGAATCTGACCACAGACCAGTCCTCCAGTAGGGCAATAAACATGTAGACCAGTCCTCCCGTAGGACAATAAACATGAATCTGACCACAGACCAGTCCTCCCGTAGGACAAAACATGAATCTGACCATGAATCTGACTGACCATGGTCCAGTCCTCCCGGGGCAATAAACCTGACCACAGACCAGTCCTCCTGTAGGACAATAAACATGAATCATTTACAGTAGTATTGCTATTTCTATTGTCAAAACAACCATGTTACATCTGGGACTGAGACAATACTAGAGAAGAGCAGCTTCCATACAGGGCTTTCACGTTGTCACTACATCGAAGCTCTATGAGGTCCGACTGTATAGGGCTTTAATTCAAACAGGTTTCACGTTTCACGTTGCGTCACTACATCATGGGAAGTTCTTGTGAGGTCCGAAACATGGAGGTTAAGAATTCACAGGTTTCACGTTGCGTCACTACATCATGGGAAGTTCTATGAGGTCCGACTGTAAGAATTCACAGGTTTCACGTTGCGTCACTACATCGTGGGAAAGCTCTATGAGGTCCGACTGAGCGTTGTTCTGCCATGCAGGGCTTTATGTCATAATATAAACCCAAACAGAAACATGGAGGTTAAGAATTCACTGTTTCACGTTTCACTAGAGTTTCACAGTTTCACGTTGCGTCACTACATCATGGGAAGTTCTATGAGGTCCGACTGTAAGAATTCACAGGTTTCACGTTGCGTCACTACATCTAAGCTCTATGAGGTCCGACTGAGTTGTTCCGACTGGGCTTTATGTCATAATATAAACCCAAACAGAAACATGGAGGTCACAGGTTTCACGTTGCGTCACTACATCGTGGGAAGTTCTATGAGGTCCGACTGAGCGTTGTACTGCCATACAGGGCTTTATGTCATAATATAAACCCAAACAGAAACATGGAGGTTAAGAATTCACAGGTTTCACGTTGCGTCACTACATCGTGGGAAGCTCTATGAGGTCCGACTGAGCGTTGTACTCAGTGCATTCTCAATTGGCGCTGATGAAGATTTAGTGACTTGGAAACACAAAGACACTTCTAAAGTGATGAATGTTCCATTGCCATTCTGGCTGGCAACATCTTTATCCCTTGCTTGCTAGCTAGCCAACTACGGCTAAATTACCATCACGTCAAAAAGTACAGCCAGAATAACAGCAAAGTAGCCGCATTTTCATTTGCTCAAGTTGTTTTCTAGTGACATTTATTTGGATACATCCATAACGATGAGCTAATGAGGTACGATTTTGCCAGGCGTAGGAAATGTGGTCACTCGTCAGGACTGCTCACTCGTTGTTCAGAGGAGCCAACAACACAGCTAACACAATCACTTCAAACTGAAGCTGGAAAGACTACAAACTATCTGCACTTCGTTTAGCTTATATTAACCTTTTAATGGACATTTCTTTGTATATATCCATAAAAAGTATACAAGCTGATTCATGATTTGGACTGTCTGAGAAACTCTGCCTGCCTGTCTGTCTCGTCCCGACACCCGACACATTACTATGGGACAGCTGGAGATCTAATATGAATATAGAAACAATGTTGAAAATGTCGGAGTGACAGACAGCAAGGTTTATACAAATCTCCGCTGTTAAAACTAAATGTTAGTCTAAAAGAAATGTGAGATAATGTCTAGATGCTTTTTATAGTGGAGATAAAGGTTATAAATTGCCTGGCTGGGCTGATGAGACTGTGGATTGTGCAGTCAGATGGAAGAGAGTAAATAGGCATTTTAATGTCATAGATTTAGCCGGTGGTAACTTGTGGAATAGACGCCGGCTGGAATGCTGATTTAACCAATCAGCATTCAGGATTAGACCCACCCATTGTATAATGTAGTACAGTGTATATCTAACCTTAGTCCTGGCGTCTATCGTGCCTCCCCTCTCCAGCAGAACTTTCACCATGTTGCCATTCCCTCTCTTAGAAGCCACATGCAGCGGTGTGATGTCATTCTGAGAAGGGGAGACACAACATCAAGTCATAAATACAGTACAGTCATTATTTCCATCAGATTAGACATTAAGATAATACCCACACATACAGTAAAGTCATTATTTCCATCAGATTAGACATTAAGACAATACCCACACATGCAGTATAGTCATTATTCCCATCAGATTAGACATTAAGACAATACCCACACATACAGTATAGTCATTATTCCCATCAGATTAGACATTAAGACAATACCCACACATACAGTATAGTCATTATTTCCATCAGATTAGACATTTAGACAATACCCACACATACAGTATAGTCATTATTCCCATCAGATTAGACATTAAGACAATACCCACACATGCAGTATAGTCATTATTCCCATCAGATTAGACATTAAGACAATACCCACACATACAGTATAGTCATTATTCCCATCAGATTAGACATTAAGACAATACCCACACATACAGTATAGTCATTATTTCCATCAGATTAGACATTTAGACAATACCCACACATACAGTATAGTCATTATTCCCATCAGATTAGACATTAAGACAATACCCACACATACAGTATAGTCATTATTCCCATCAGATTAGACATTAAGACAATACCCACACATACAGTATAGTCATTATTTCCATCAGATTAGACATTAAGATAATACCCACACATACAGTATAGTCATTATTCCCATCAGATTAGACATTAAGACAATACCCACACATGCAGCACTTTGAATGACACTAACAGCAGGTTATCAGTGGTATGTTCTGAGTGTATTGTAAACAGCTACACCCTATGAAGATACCCTTAACACAACCTAAAGTACAGTATCACTGTCAGTTGTGTCTGCAGGACAGTCAGGTCTGAGGTAGTCTGTGGTACTGGGGTTAGTAACTGTGTCTGCAGGACAGTCAGGTCTGAGGTAGTCTGTGGTACTGGGGTTAGTGAACTGTGTCTGCAGGACAGTCATGTCTGAGGTAGTCTGTGGTACTGGGCTGAAGAACACCTCCCTCTAGTGACAGCTAATGGTATTCATATATCAGCTCAAACCAGCTCAAATCACGTGCTATGACAGAGTAAATGCATGATGTGCATCTATAAGCATCTATAGGCTCATATTTCATAGTGCAGAGATATGACCGACTGAGAGCCTTGGCAGGGTGTGTCCATGTGTAAGGGCCTTGGCAGGGGGAGTGCAGACTGACTCCAGCAGCTGTAGAATGATATCTGCAGGGGCTATTGGGTACTACCCTGCACATTCGGCCTGATGAGTCTTACCCTGGTCTTCTTTTAGAGGACTCTTACCCTGGCCTTGTTTTAGAGGAGTCTTACCTATACTGGTCTTGTTTTAGAGGAGTCTTACCTATACTGGTCTTGTTTTAGAGTGTCTCCTGACCCCTCCTGTCTCCAGTATTTATGCTGCAGTAGTTTATGTGTCGGGGGGCTAGGGTCAGTTTGTTATATCTGGAGTACTTCTCCTGTCCTATTCGGTGTCCTGTGTGAATTTAAGTGTGCTCTCTCAAATTCTCTCTTTCTTTCTCTCTCTCGGAGGACCTGAGCCCTAGGACCATGCCTCAGGACTACCTGACATTATGACTCCTTGCTGTCCCCAGTCCACCTGGCCGTGCTGCTGCTCCAGTTTCAACTGTTCTGCCTTATTATTATTAGACCATGTTGGTCATTTATGAACATTTTAAAATCTTGGCCATGTTCTGTTATAATCTCCACCCGGCACAGCCAGAAGAGGACTAGCCACCCCACATAGCCTGGCCTTGTTTTAGAGGAGTCTTACCCTGGCCTTGTTTTAGTGAAGTCTTACCCTGGCCTTGTTTTAGAGGAGTCTTACCCTGGCCTTGTTTTAGAGGAGTCTTACCCTGGCCTTGCTTTAGTGAAGTCTTACCCTGGCCTTGTTTTAGAGGAGTCTTACCCTGATCTTGTTTTAGAGGAGTCTTACCCTGGCCTTGTTTAGAGGAGACTTACCAACCCTGGCCTTGTTTTAGAGGAGTCTTACCCTGGTCTAGTTTTAGAGGAGTCTTACCCTGGCCTTGCTTTAGAGGAGGCTTACCCTGGCCTTGTTTTAGAGGAGTCTTACCCTGATCTTGTTTTAGAGGAGTCGTACCCTGGCCTTGTTTAGAGGAGACTTACCAACCCTGGTCTTGTTATGGAGGAGTCTTACCCTGGCATTGTTTTAGAGGAGTCTTACCCTGGTCTTGTTTTAGAGGAGTCTTACCCTGGTCTTGCTTTAGAGGAGTCTTATCCTGGCCTTGTTGTAGAGGAGTCTTACCCTGGCCTTGTTTTAGAGGAGTCTTACCCTGGCCTTGTTTTAGAGGAGTCTTACCCTGGCCTTGTTTTAGAGGAGTCTTACCCTGGTCTTGCTTTAGAGGAGTCTTATCCTGGCCTTGTTGTAGAGGAGTCTTACCCTGGCCTTGTTTTAGAGGAGTCTTACCCTGGCCTTGTTGTAGAGGAGTCTTACCCTGGCCTTGTTTTAGAGGAGTCTTACCCTGGCCTTGCTTTAGAGGAGTCTTACCCTGGCCTAATTTTAGAGGAGTCTTACCCTGGCCTTGCTTTAGAGGAGTCTTACCCTGGCCTTGTTTTAGAGGAGTCTTATCCTGGCCTTGCTTTAGAGGAGTCTTACCCTGGCCTAGTTTTAGAGGAGTCTTACCCTGGCCTTGCTTTAGAGGAGTCTTACCCTGGCCTTGCTTTAGAGGAGTCTTGCCCTGGCCTAGTTTTAGAGGAGTCTTACCCTGGTCTTGTTTTAGATGAGTCTTACCCTGGCCTAGTTTTAGAGGAGTCTTACCCTGGCCTTGTTTTAGAGGAGTCTTACCCTGGCCTTGTTTTAGAGGAGTCTTACCCTGGTCTTGTTTTAGATGAGTCTTACCCTGGCCTAGTTTTAGAGGAGTCTTACCCTGGCCTTGCTTTAGAGGAGTCTTACCCTGGTCCTTGCTTTAGAGGAGTCTTACCCTGGCCTAGTTTTAGAGGAGTCTTACCCTGGCCTTGCTTTAGAGGAGTCTTACCCTGGTCCTTGCTTTAGAGGAGTCTTACCCTGGCCTAGTTTTAGAGGAGTCTTACCTTGGTCCTTGCTTTAGAGGAGTCTTACCCTGGCCTAGTTTTAGAGGAGTCTTACCCTGGCCTTGAAGTCCACGGCAGCGCCGCGGTTGAGGAGGAGCGTTGCCACGTTGATGTTGCCGTAGTGAGCAGCAATGTGCAGCGGAGTAAAGCCACTCTAGAAAACAGACACATCATGACATCAGCACTCAGTCACAACACAACCAATCAGAGCAGCCTCTCACACCGTCATAGCCAGATGGGACTGCTCTTTGATCAGACACACTGCAGACCCTTCCTACAGCCCAATGATCTACTTCCTCCCAAAGTGTGCGCTTGTTCACTTCCCTTCACTGATTTTAAAGTAAATGACTGGTATATGAAATATGGTAGAAACGACCACTAGTCTATGGTTCCTCCATAGAGTTTTAGTTCATCAGTTGTGAACTTCAAGTTGTCTGAAGCAGATGTTGTACTTGACTATACACTCAGTAGTGCTGGGTGGAACTGTGATCTACAGTAGGCCTGTTAGCTGTGTTCGCTGTTGGGGAACAGAAAAAGCAGCATACACACATTTAGAGTAGAGGACTG
This sequence comes from Oncorhynchus gorbuscha, assembly GCF_021184085.1. NCBI lineage: Eukaryota > Metazoa > Chordata > Actinopteri > Salmoniformes > Salmonidae > Oncorhynchus > Oncorhynchus gorbuscha. The sequence goes on along the minus strand of NW_025746180.1, from coordinate 93,848 downwards.
TTGATGCTGCAGCCATCACTAGGGCTTTCTGCTGACCGACACCTGCCTGCCTCAGGGTGCCTGGGTTAGAGTTCTCCTGCCTGGGTTAGAGTCATGCACAAGCCTGGGGATGTTAAGGCAGAGACACCCACTGAGAGGGACTAGTGGACTGGGTCTCTGCTGCTGGAGGATAGCTTCCTTTATTCTTTATTTGGATCCACATTAGCTGGCACCTTGGCAACCGCTAGTCTTCCTGGGGTCTAATGGTGTCTTACAGTACCTCATCACAGAACTCAGCCTGTGGTGCTGACACAGAGGCCAGGAGACAGACTTACTGCATCATCACCATCCCCAACTCTAACATCGTGGCTAACCAACTCTAACATCATGCTAACCAACTCTAGCATCATGTTAAGCAACTCTAACATCATGCTAATCAACTCTAACATCATGCTAATCAACTCTAACATCATGCTAACCAACTCTATTCAACTCTAACATCATGTTAACCAACTCTACAATCATGGCTAACCAACTCTAACATCATGTTAACCAACTCTAACATCATGTTAACCAACTCTAACATCATGTTAACCAACTCTAACATCATGCTAACCAAATCAAGTCTAATTTTATTGGCCACATACAGATGTTATTGCAGGTGTAGTGAAATGCTTGTGCTTCTAGAGCGACAGTGCAGTAATATCTAACAAGTAATATCATATTCTCAAAATCTAAGTCAGGAATGGATTAAGCATATATACATACAGGATTTGTCAGAGCGGCATTGGACCAACTCTAACATCACACTAACCAACTCTAACATCACACTAACCAACTCTAACATCACGGTAAACAACTCTAACATCACACTAACCAACTCTAACCAGCTCTAACCAACTCTAACATCACGGTAAACAACTCTAACATCACACTAACCAACTCTAACATCACGGTAACCAACTCTAACATCACGCTAACCAACTCTAACATCATGTTAACCAGCTCTAACCAGCTCTAACATCATGTTAACCAGCTCTAACATCAAACCAACTCTAACATCATGTTAACCAACTCTAACATCACGCTAACCAACTCTAACATCATGCTAACCAACTCTAACATCACAGCTAAACAACATCTTAACATCAGCTCTAACCAACTCTAACATCATGTTAACCAGCTCTAACTAACTCTAACATCATGTTAACCAGCTCTAGCCAACTCTAACATCATGTTAACCAGCTCTAACCAGCTCTAACATCATGTTAACCAGCTCTAACTAACTCTAACATCACGCTAACCAACTCTAACATCACGTTAACCAACTCTAACACCACGCTAACCAACTCTAACCTCATGTTAACCAGCTCTAACCAACTCTGACATCATGTTAACCAGCTCAAACCAACTCTAACATCATGTTAACCAGCTCTAACCAGCTCTAACATCATGTTAACCAGCTCTAGCCAACTCTAACATCATGTTAACCAGCTCTAACTAACTCTAACATTATGCTAACCAGCTCTACCATCACGTTAACCAGGTCTAACATCATGTTAACCAGCTCTAACCAGCTCTAACATCATGTTAACCAGGTCTAACATCATGTTAACCAGCTCTAACATCATGCTAACAAACTCTAACTAGCGCTTACCCTGGCCTTGTTTTAGAGGAGAGGAGAACTGAAAGCGCGAACCATCGCATTTAATCATGACAAGGTGCCTGGGAATATGGCCGAATAAAAACAGTGTAGTTATTTCCTCCGTAAGGCAATCAAACAGGCAAAACGTCAGTATAGAGACAAAGTGGAGTCTCATTTCAACGGCTCAGACATGAGACGTATGTGGCAGGGTCTACAGACAATCACAGGAAAACGACACATCGCGGACACTGACGTCTTGCTTCCGAGACAAGCTAAACACCTTCTTCGCCCGCTTTGAGGATAACACAGTGCGACTGACACGGCCCACTACCAAGAACTGTGGGCTCTCATTCTCCGTGGCCAACGTGAGTAAGACATTTAAGCGTGTTAACACTCGCATGGCTGCCGGCCCAGACGGCATCCCTAGCCACGTCCTCAAAGCATGCGCAGACCAGCTGGCTGGAGTGTTACAGACATATTCAATCTCTCCCTATCCCAGTCTGTTGTCCCCATATGCTTCAAGATGTCCACCACCTTCTGTCATCATGAAGTGATTTGAGAGATTAGTCAAGGATCATATCACCTTTACCTTACCTGACACCCTAGACCCACTTCAATTTGCTTACCACCCCAATAGATCCACAGACGATACAATCGCCTGCACACTGCCCTATCCCATCTGGACAAAAGGAATATCTATGTAAGAATGCTGTTCATTGACTACAGCTCAGCATTCAACACCATAGTACCCTCCAAGTTCATCATTAAGCTCAAGGCCCTGGGTCTGAACCCTGCCCTGTGCAACTGGGTCCTGGACTTACTGACAGGCTGCCCCCAGCTGGTGAATGTAGGAAACAACACCTCCTCATCGCTGATCCTCAACACAGGAGCCCCACAAGGATGCATGCTCAATCCCCACCTGTACTCCCTGTACACCCATGACTGCGTGGCCACGCACGCCTCCAACTCAATCATCAAGTTTGCAGACGACACAACAGTAGTAGGCCTAATTACCAACAATGACAAGACAGCCTACAGAGAGGAGGTGAGTTCACTCGGAGTGTGGTGTCAGGAAAACAACCTCCCACCAAACATCCACAAAACAAAGCGGCTGATCATGGACTTCAGGAAACAGCAGAGGGAGCAGCCCCTATCCACATCGACGGGACTGCAGTGGACAAGGTGGAAAGTTTTAAGTTCCTCGGCGTACACATCACTGACAAACTGAAATGGTCCACCCACACAGACTGTATGGTGAAGAAGGTGCAACAGCGCCTCTTCAACTTCAGGAGGCTGAAGAAATGTGGCTTGGCACCTAAAATCCTCACAAAATTTTACAGATGCACAATTGAGAGCATCCTGTCAGGCTGTATCACCGCCTGGTATGGCAACTGTACCGCCTGCAACCACAGGGCTCTCCAGAGGGTGGTGCGGCCTTCCCAGCGCATCACCGGGGGCAAGATACCTGCCCTCCAGGACACCTACAGCACCCGATGTCACAGGAAGGCCAAAAAGATCATCAAGGACAACAACCACCTGAGCCACTGCCTGTTCACCCTGCTATCATCCAGAAGGCGAGGTCAGTACAGGTGCATCAAAGCTGAGACCGAAAAAACTAACAAAACAGCTTCTATCTCATGGCCATCAGACTGTTCAATAGCCATCACTAGCACATTAGAGGCTGCTGCCTATATACATAGACTAGAAATCATGGAACACTAGTCACTTTAATAATGTTTACATATGTTGCATTACTCATCTCATATGTATATACTGTATTCTATCCTATTCTACTGTATCTTAGTCTATGTATTACTCATCTCATATGTATATACTGTATTCTATTTTACTGTATCTTAGTCTATGTATTACTCATCTCATATGTATATACTGTATTCTATTCTACTGTATCTTAGTCTGTATTACTCATCTCATATGTACATACTGTATTCTATTCTACTGTATCTTAGTCTATGTATTACTCATCTCATATGTATATACTGTATTCTATTTTACTGTATCTTAGTCTATCTTACTCATCTCATATGTATATACTGTATTCTATTCTACTGTATCTTAGTCTATGTATTACTCATCTCATATGTACATATTGTATTCTATTCTACTGTATCTTAGTCTATGCTTTACTCATCTCATATGTATATACTGTATTCTATTCTACTGTATCTTAGTCTATGCATTACTCATCTCATATGTATATACTGTATTCTATTCTACTGTATCTTAGTCTATGCAGCTCTGACATGGCTCGTCCAAATATGTAAATATTCTTAATTTCATTCCTTTACTATAGATTGTGTGTATTGTTAGATATTACTTGTTAGATATTACTGCACTGTTGGAGCTAGAAACACAAGCATTACGCTACACCCGCAATAACATCTGCTAAACAAGTGTATGTGACATGTAACATTTTATTTGATGTTGCTTTTTTTTGGAGAGGGATATCTTTTATTGACAAAATTAAATGTCAGTGGCCATTGGCGCTCCAAGTGTTAACCAACTCTAACATTATGCTAACCAGCTCTAACTAACTCTAACATTATGCTAACCAGCTCTAACATCATGTTAACCAACTCTAACATCATGCTAACCAGCTCTAACTAACTCTAACATTATGCTAACCAGCTCTAACATCATGTTAACCAACTCTAACATCATGCTAACCAAGTTCTTAAGGGTTTTATGAGACTGGATAAAGGAAGCCAGCCCCTCAGCTGTAGAGACCCTCAGTCCATGTTGTCAGTACATCGAGGTCAGAGGTCATGCTACTTTCTAGTCCCTTCTGGAAAGCATCAAGACAGACAGTAAATAAAATAACAGAAGAAGCAATGCAGGAACAGGGAGGAGAGATGAGGCAGCAGAAGTTAGCAGCAGGGTGTGAGGTGGTGGGCTGTGAGTGTTGAGTGTGTAGAGGAGATCCAAATATACCTCTGTGGTCCTATTCACCATCATCTAGGGAGAGCAACACCAGCGAGAGGTGAAGAGAGGAGAGAATGGGAGGTTAGTGCATCACAACGACACTATGGCTGCACCATGCTGTACGATGGTGGGAAGAGTCACGATAACAACATAACAGTCAGGATAACAGTCAGATACACAACATTAACACCACAGACATGAACACAGTAACACAGGGTACTACTTTTGTCATCATACTGATATTATAGAACATCTACAGAGTCAAATTATACTATAACAGTAACATCAGAACTCTGCACCTTCAAGTTCACAATAACTACATCTACAACAACCACAGTGAGGTGGTATCCTATGAAGAAAGCTATATCTACTCAGGGTTTTCTAAAGCTAACCAGCTTCAGTTAGCTTCACGTTCTAGGTCGTGCTTCGACGGTGGATATTGCTTGTCCGCCTGCTCGCTAACTGTAGCAGGCTTGTACGACTACGTGTGCATGTCACACATGGAGCAGGAACTCTTCAGGCTTGTAACTACGTGTGCATGTCACACATGGAGAGTCGAACGCAGAACTCTTCAGGCTTGTAACTACGTGTGCATGTCACACATGGAGAGTCGAACGCAGAACTCTTCAGGCTTGTAACTACGTGTGCATGTCACACATGGAGAGTCTCTTCAGGCTTGTAACTACGTGTGCATGTCACACATGGAGAGTCGAACGCAGAACTCTTCAGGCTTGTAACTACGTGTGCATGTCACACATGGAGAGTCGAACGCAGAACTCTTCATTGAGACGATGCTGAAACATCAATCCATGGGTGAGTGACAGGTTTTCATTCTATGGTGTGAAATAGGCTTTCAGAAGAGGCGTCTTTATTTCATTACTTATCGTTAATGACTGAGCACCTTTTATCCCACTCCTATCAATAAAATAATTGTATCGTAAATGTGTTTATTTTATTTAACCATAATTTAACTAGGCAAGTCAATTAAGCACAAATTGTTATTTACAATGACGGCCTACCAAAAGGCAAAAGGCCTTCTGCGGGGTCGGAGGCCTGGGATTAAAAATAAAAACAATATAAATATAGGACAAAACACAATCACTGTATGTGTCATACAAAAGTTACAAATGCATTCAGTCATTGCTAGGGGTGGCAGGTAGCCTAGTGGTTAGAGTGTTGGGCCACTAACCAGTGGTAGCCTAGTGATTAGAGTGTTGGGCCACTAACCAGCAGGTAGCCTAGTGATTAGAGTGTTGGGCCACTAACCAGTGGTAGCCTAGTGGTTAGAGTGTTGGGCCACTAACCAGCAGGTAGCCTAGTGGTTAGAGTGTTGGGCCACTAACCAAAACGTTGCTGGATTGAATCACCAAGCTGACAAGGTAAAAATCTGTCGTTCTGCCCCTGAACATGGTAGTTAACCCGCTGTTCCCGGTAGGCTGTCATTGTAAATAACAATTTGTGCTTAATTGACTTGCCTAAATAAAGGTTATATGAATAAATCAAAATAAATTACTAAATAGTGTGATAGGTATTTTAATATTTAAAAAAACATTTACTCCTGAGGTGCTGACCTGTTGCACCCTCTACAACCACTGTGATTATTATTATTATTATCTGACCATGCTGGTCATCTATGAACATTTGAACATCTTGGCCATGTTCTGTTATAATCTCCACCCGGCACAGCCAGAAGAGGACTGGCCACCCCACATAGCCTGGTTCCTCTCTAGGTTTCTTCCTAGGTTTTGGCCTTTCTAGGGAGTTTTTCCTAGCCACCGTGCTTCTACATCTGCATTGCTTCCTGTTTGGGGTTTTAGGCTGGGTTTCTGTACAGCACTTTGAGATATCAGCCGATGTAAGAAGGGCTTTATAAATACATTTGATTGATTTTATATTGTTTTCTTCCTCAAATGAAGGGGCTGATGACGCAATCTTTGCGAGAAGGAGGGACTCTGATTTAGCTCAGACACTTCATTCAGGATAAATGGAGTTAGCCCTAAGTTAGCCTGCCCTGGAGCAGGTTAGCCCTAAGTTAGCCTGCCCTGGAGCAGGTTAGTTCTGAATTCAGGATAGTGGAGTTAGCCCTGAGTTAGCCTGCCCTGGAGCAGGTTAGTTCTGAATGCAGGATAGTGGAGTTAGCCCTGAGTTAGCCTTCCCTGGAGCAGGTTAGTTCTGAATTCAGGATAGTGGAGTTAGCCCTGAGTTAGCCTGCCCTGGAGCAGGTTAGTTCTGAATTCAGGATAGTGGAGTTAGCCCTGAGTTAGCCTGCCCTGGAGCAGGTTAGCCCTAAGTTAGCCTGCCCTGGAGCAGGTTAGTTCTGAATTCAGGATAGTGGAGTTAGCCCTGAGTTAGCCTGCCCTGGAGCAGGTTAGCCCTGAGTTAGCCTGCCCTGGAGCAGGTTAGTTCTGAATGCAGGATAGTGGAGTTAGCCTGCCCTGGAGCAGGTTAGTTCTGAATGCAGGATAGTGGAGTTAGCCTGCCCTGGAGCAGGTTAGTTCTGAATGCAGGATAGTGGAGTTAGCCCTGAGTTAGCCTGCCCTGGAGCAGGTTAGTTCTGAATGCAGGATAGTGGAGTTAGCCCTGAGTTCGCCTGCCCTGGAGCAGGTTAGTTCTGAATTCAGGATAGTGGAGTTAGCCCTGAGTTAGCCTGCCCTGGAGCAGGTTAGCCCTGAGTTAGCCTGCCCTGGAGCAGGTTAGTTCTGAATGCAGGATAGTGGAGTTAGCCTGCCCTGGAGCAGGTTAGTTCTGAATGCAGGATAGTGGAGTTAGCCCTGAGTTAGCCTGCCCTGGAGCAGGTTAGTTCTGAATGCAGGATAGTGGAGTTAGCCCTGAGTTAGCCTGCCCTGGAGCTGGTTAGCCCTGAGTTAGCCTGCCCTGGAGCAGGTTAGTTCTGAATGCAGGATAGTGGAGTTAGCCCTGAGTTAGCCTGCCCTGGAGCTGGTTAGTTCTGAATGCAGGATAGCGGAGTTAGCCCTGAGTTAGCCTGCCCTGGAGCTGGTTAGTTCTGAATGCAGGATAGTGGAGTTAGCCCTGAGTTAGCCTGCCCTGGAGCAGGTTCGTTCTGAGTTACCTGGCTAACTCCTTAAACCTGATTCCTAGGATAGCCCTCTGGTCAGAGTGCAGATAAAGGACTAGTGATTGGTGCGCTGTCTGTGTGGTACCTTGGACTCGACATCTGCGTTGTGGTCGATCTGGAGCAGCAGGGCAGCAGCCTTGGTGTCGTCCTTCCGCGCGGCGATGTGGAGCGCCGGGAGCCGGACCTTTCCTTTAGTGTCATTCTCCAGGAGCAGAGAGACCACCTGTTCATGTCCCTGCTGCAACGCCACCGCAAGGGGCGTGAAGCCATCCTACAGTAGAGATAACAGTCACTATATATACTATACCATACAGCAACGCCACCGCCAGGGGCGTGAAGCCATCCTACAGTAGAGATAACAGTCACTATATATACTATACCATACTGCAACACCACCGCCAGGGGGTGAAGCCATCCTACAGTAGAGATAACAGTCACTATATATACTATACCATACTGCAACACCACCGCCAGGGCATGAAGCCATCCTACAGTAGAGATAACAGTCAATATATATACTATACCATACTGCAATACTAACCCTGACCTCTGACCCCAACACTGTACGGTACTACCTCTTATAAGACTACCAGAACACTAGCAGCAGTGAGGGGGGTTGTCATCGGGGGCTGTTGCTGTGCAGTATTCTAACAATATTACAATGAACAAAAATAGAACCGCAACATGCAACAATGTCTACCATTTTACTGAGTGACAGATCATATGAGGAAATCAGCCAATTGAAGTAAATTCACGAGGCCCAAATCTATGGATTTCACATGATTGAGCAGGGGTGCAGCCACTTGGCAGACAGGCCCACCCACCGGGGAGACAGGCCCACCCACTGCGGAGACAGGCCCACCCACCGGGGAGACAGGCCCACCCACTGGGGAGACAGGCCCACCCACTGCGGAGACAGGCCCACCCACTGGGGAGACAGGCCCACCCACTGCGGAGACAGGCCCACCCACCGGGGAGACAGGCCCACCCACTGGGGAGACAGGCCCACCCACTGGGGAGACAGGCCCACCCACCGGGGAGACAGGCCCACCCACCGGGGAGACAGGCCTACCCACTGGGGAGACAGGCCCACCCACCGGGGAGACAGGCCCACCCACTGCGGAGACAGGCCCACCCACCGGGGAGACAGGCCGTATGGAACATTTGTGGGATTTTTCATTTCAGCTCATGAAACATGGGAACTACACTTTACAGATTGAGTGACTGACATCCTTGTTCCTTCACTGTTTCAGTTGCCTCTCCAACCCTCTCTAGTACCATGGTTTAATATCACTATTATACAGCCCCATGGTTTAATATCACTATTATACAGCCCCATGGTTTAATATCACTATTATACAGCCCCACCATGGTTTAACATCACTATTATACAGCCCCACCATGGTTTAACATCACTATTATACAGCCCCATGGTTTAATATCACTATTATACAGCCCCATGGTTTAATATCACTATTATACAGCCCCACCATGGTTTAACATCACTATTATACAGCCCCATGGTTTAATACCACTATTATACAGCCCCATAGTTTAATATCACTATTATACAGCCCCATAGTTTAACATCACTATTATACAGCCCCATGGTTTAATATCACTATTATACAGCCCCATGGTTTAATACCACTGTTATACAGCCCCATGGTTTAACATCACTATTATACAGCCCCATGGTTTAACATCACTATTATACAGCCCCATGGTTTAATATCACTATTATACAGCCCCATGGTTTAATATCACTATTATACAGCCCCATGGTTTAATATCACTATTATACAGCCCCATGGTTTAACATCACTATTATACAGTACCATGGTTTAATATCACTATTATACAGCCCCATGGTTTAATATCACTATTATACAGCCCCATGGTTTAACATCACTATTATACAGCCCCATGGTTTAATATCACTATGATACAGTCCCCCATGCCCTGTGTAGTGAGTTAGTAGAAGGGTTATGTGTAACTCTGTGTTGTCTGTTCACACTGCTATGCTTTATCTTGGCCAGGTCGCAGTTGCAAATGGTTGGTTACCTGGTTAAATAAAGGTGAAATAAAAAATAAAAAATAAATAGGGTCGGTCTAGAATACTGACCTCTGTAGTGATGCCCTGTGTAGTGAGTTGGCATCTCAAGTGAGTTTGTTTCCCGGTTGTTTCTACAGCGTGTATTATGGATGGCTTGATGTTGCCACAGGCAGTTGGAATGCCGTTCTGCTGGTATAATACATCTTTCTCCAAGGTCCTCTAAAAGCTTAATTTGTGCATATCATGGTTTACGTAAAGAAAAGCTGACCGAGGGCAATTCCGGTTTGGAGCGAGTGGTCGCATCGGCGCTTATACAGCTCCTGCAGGTAGTATAACTTTTTACATTTCATTATAGCACAACGGTCTTCTCAGCTAGCTACATAGCCGTCTTTGTATCAAAGATAATTGCGTAACTATCGTTTTAACATCCTAACGTAGTTTACACTAGCCAGCTAGCTAACGTCCACTGATTAGCTGCACTGGTAAAACTATTACACTCAACTGAACGACTTGATCAGTGTAGTGTTAGCTAGCTACATAGCTGTCTTTGCTGTCTTCGTATCTTCGTTCCAAGATAATTGTGTTGTTTAGGTTTAGAGTGTGTAGTCTTAGAGTGATCATCTTAATTTACCCCCAGGTTAGCTAGCCAGCTATTTGTCGTCCTTAACGTAGGAGACTCTGCTAGCTAGCCAACAGCTAGCCAACGCTAGCCAACGTCTTCTGAATAGAACTCAACAACCCGGTTTCACAGGTAGTATCACATTTTCATTTCATTTCATTACAGTACAACGGTTTGATTTGTTTGATCGTAGCTAGCTACATAGCTAGCTACATAGCCGTCTTTGTATCAAAGATAATTGTGTAGCCTAGAGCTAGCGATTTTCTAGGTTAGCTAGCCAGCTATTGTCGTTCTTTTAACGCAACGTAACGTAAACAACACTACTAGCCAGCCAGCTAGCCCCCGAATAGCAGCACTGTAGAAACTATCACACGCAACGGAACGACTTGATTAGTGTAGTGTCAACAACGCACCCACTGCCAGCTAGCCTACTTCAGCAGTACTGTATCTTTTTAATAATTTTAGTCAATAAGATTCTTGCTACGTAGCTTAACTTTCTGAACATTCGAGACGTGTAGTCCACTTGTCATTCCAATCTCCTTTGCATTAGCGTAGCCTCTTCTGTAGCCTGTTAACTATGTGTCTGTTTATCCCTGTTCTCTCCTCTCTGCACAGACCATACAAACGCTCCACACCGCGTGGCCGCGGCCACCCTAATCTGGTGGTCCCAGCGCGCACGACCCACGTGGAGTTCCAGGTCTCCGGTAGCCTCTGGAATTGCCGATCTGCGGTCAACAAGGCAGAGTTCATCTCAGCCTATGCCTCCCTCCAGTCCCTCGACTTCTTGGCACTGACGGAAACATGGATCACCACAGACAACACTGCTACTCCTACTGCTCTCTCTTCGTCCGCCCACGTGTTCCCGCACACCCCGAGAGCTTCTGGTCAGCGGGGTGGTGGCACCGGGATCCTCATCTCTCCCAAGTGGTCATTCTCTCTTTCTCCCCTTACCCATCTGTCTATCGCCTCCTTTGAATTCCATGCTGTCACAGTTACCAGCCCTTTCAAGCTTAACATCCTTATCATTTATCGCCCTCCAGGTTCCCTCGGAGAGTTCATCAATGAGCTTGATGCCTTGATAAGCTCCTTTCCTGAGGACGGCTCACCTCTCACAGTTCTGGGCGACTTTAACCTCCCCACGTCTACCTTTGACTCATTCCTCTCTGCCTCCTTCTTTCCACTCCTCTCCTCTTTTGACCTCACCCTCTCACCTTCCCCCCCTACTCACAAGGCAGGCAATACGCTCGACCTCATCTTTACTAGTAGTTTATGTGTCGGGGGCTAGGGTCAGTTTGTTTATCTGGAGTACTTCTCCTGTCCTATTCGGTGTCCTGTGTAAATCTAAGTGTGCGTTCTCTAATTCTCTCCTTCTCTCTTTCTTTCTCTCTCTCGGAGGACCTGAGCCCTAGAACCATGCCCCAGGACTACCTGACATGATGACTCCTTGCTGTCCCCAGTCCACCTGGCCATGCTGCTGCTCCAGTTTCAACTGGCCTGGGCCCCAGGACCATGTCCCAGGACTACCTGACATGAGGACTCCTTGCTGTCCCCAGTCCACCTGGCCATGCTCCTGCTCCAGTTTCAACTGACCTGAGCCCTAGGACCGTGCCCCAGGACTACCTGACATGATGGCTCCTTGCTGTCCCCAGTCCATCTGACTGTGCTGCTGCTCCAGTTTCAACTGTTCTGCCTTATTATTATTTGACCATGCTGGTCATTTATGAACATTTGAACATCTTGGTCATGTTCTGTTATAATCTCTACCCGGCACAGCCAGAAGAGGACTGGCCACCCCACATAGCCCGGTTCCTCTCTAGGTTTCTTCCTAGGTTTTGGCCTTTCTAGGGAGTTTTTCCTAGCCACCGTGCTTTTACACCTGCATTGTTTGCTGTTTGGGGTTTTAGGCTGGGTTTCTGTACAGCACTTTGAGATATCAGCTGATGTACGAAGGGCTATATAAATAAATTTGATTTGATTTGATTTGATTTGATACTAGATGCTGTTCTTCCACTAACCTCATTGCAACTCCCCTCCAAGTCTCCGACCACTACCTTGTATCCTTTTCCCTCTCGCTCTCATCCAACACCTCCCACACTGCCCCTACTCGGATGGTATCGCGCCGTCCCAACCTTCGCTCTCTCTCCCCCGCTACTCTCTCCTCTTCCATCCTATCAAACCTTCTCCAACCTATCTCCTGATTCTGCCTCCTCAACCCTCCTCTCCTCCCTCTCTGCATCCTTTGACACTCTATGTCCCCTATCCTCCAGGCCGGCTCGGTCCTCCCCTCCCGCTCCGTGGCTCGATGACCCATTGCGAGCTCACAGAACAGGGCTCCGGGCAGCCGAGCGGAAATGGAGGAAAACTCGCCTCCCTGCGGACCTGGCATCCTTTCACTCCCTCCTCTCTACATTTTCCTCCTCTGTCTCTGCTGCTAAAGCCACTTTCTACCACGCTAAATTCCAAGCATCTGCCTCTAACCCTAGGAAGCTCTTTGCCACCTTCTCCTCCCTCCTGAATCCTCCCCCCCCCCCCTCCTCCCTCTCTGCAGACGACTTCGTCAACCATTTTGAAAAGAAGGTCGACGACATCCGATCCTCGTTTGCTAAGTCAAACGACACCGCTGGTTCTGCTCACACTGCCCTACCCTGTGCTCTGACCTCTTTCTCCCCTCTCTCTCCAGATGAAATCTCGCGTCTTGTGACGGCCGGCCGCCCAACAACCTGCCTGCTTGACCCTATCCCCTCCCCTCTTCTCCAGACCATTTCCGGAGACCTTCTCCCTTACCTCACCTCGCTCATCAACTCATCACTGACCTCTGGCTACGTCCCTTCCGTCTTCAAGAGAGCGAGAGTTGCACCCCTTCTGAAAAAACCTACACTCGATCCCTCCGATGTCACCAATTACAGACCAGTATCTCTTCTTTCTTTTCTCTCCAAAACTCTTGAACGTGCCGTCCTTGGCCAGCTCTCCCGCTATCTCTCTCTGAATGACCTTCTTGATCCAAATCAGTCAGGTTTCAAGACTAGTCATTCAACTGAGACTGCTCTCCTCTGTATCACGGAGGCGCTCCGCACTGCTAAAGCTAACTCTCTCTCCTCTGCTCTCATCCTTCTAGATCTATCGGCTGCCTTCGATACTGTGAACCATCAGATCCTCCTCTCCACCCTCTCCGAGTTGGGCATCTCCGGCGCGGCCCACGCTTGGATTGCGTCCTACCTGACAGGTCGCTCCTACCAGGTGGCGTGGCGAGAATCTGTCTCCTCACCACGCGCTCTCACCACTGGTGTCCCCCAGGGCTCTGTTCTAGGCCCTCTCCTATTCTCGCTATACACCAAGTCACTTGGCTCTGTCATAACCTCACATGGTCTCTCCTATCATTGCTATGCAGACGACACACAACTAATCTTCTCCTTTCCCCCTTCTGATGACCAGGTGGCGAATCGCATCTCTGCATGTCTGGCAGACATATCAGTGTGGATGACGGATCACCACCTCAAGCTGAACATCGGCAAGACGGAGCTGCTCTTCCTCCCGGGGAAGGACTGCCCGTTCCATGATCTCGCCATCACGGTTGACAACTCCATTGTGTCCTCCTCCCAGAGCGCTAAGAACCTTGGTGTGATCCTGGACAACACCCTGTCGTTCTCAACCAACATCAAGGCGGTGGCCCGTTCCTGTAGGTTCATGCTCTACAACATCCGCAGAGTACGACCCTGCCTCACACAGGAAGCGGCGCAGGTCCTAATCCAGGCACTTGTCATCTCCCGTCTGGATTACTGCAACTCGCTGTTGGCTGGGCTCCCTGCCTGTGCCATTAAACCCCTTCAACTCATCCAGAACGCCGCAGCCCGTCTGGTGTTCAACCTTCCCAAGTTCTCTCACGTCACCCCGCTCCTCCGTTCTCTCCACTGGCTTCCAGTTGAAGCTCGCATCCGCTACAAGACCATGGTGCTTGCCTACGGAGCTGTGAGGGGAACGGCACCTCAGTACCTCCAGGCTCTGATCAGGCCCTACACCCAAACAAGGGCACTGCGTTCATCCATCTCTGGCCTGTGTCGCCTCCCTACCACTGAGGAAGTACAGCTCCCGCTCAGCCCAGTCAAAACTGTTCGCTGCTCTGGCCCCCCAATGGTGGAACAAACTCCCTCATGACGCCAGGACAGCGGAGTCAATCACCACCTTCCGGAGACACCTGAAACCCCACCTCTTTAAGGAATACCTAGGATAGGATAAGTATCCCCCCCCCCCTTTAAGATTTAGATGCACTATTGTAAAGTGACTGTTCCACTGGATGTCATAAGGTGAATGCACCAATTTGTAAGTCGCTCTGGATAAGAGCGTCTGCTAAATGACTTAAATGTAAATGTAATGTAATGAGTAGAAGGGTTATAGGGTCGGTCTAGAATACTGACCTCTGTAGTGATGCCCTGTGTAGTGAGTTAGTATGAAAAGTAGAAGGGTTATAGGGTCGGTCTAGAATACTGACCTCTGTAGCGATGCCCTGTGTAGTGAGTTAGTATGAAGAGTAGAAGGGTTATAGGGTCGTTCTAGAATACTGACCTCTGTAGTGATGCCCTGTGTAGTGAGTTAGTATGAAGAGTAGAAGGGTTATAGGGTCAGTCTAGAATACTGACCTCTGTAGCGATGCCCTGTGTGGAGCCATGGTCCAGCAGGTATCTGACCACCTTCTGATGATTCTCCTGAGCAGCCATGTACAGAGGAGTGAAGCCATTCTACAGCAGACACAAGACATACTGATTAGTCAGTAATACAGACAACACAGCCATTACAACAGTACATTATTATAGTAATACAGACAACACAGCCATTACAACAGTACATTATTATAGTAATACAGACAACACAGCCATTATCATAGTACATTATTATAGTAATACAGACAACACAGCCATTACAACAGTACATTATTATAGTAATACAGACAACACAGCCATTACAACAGTACATTATTATAGTAATACAGACAACACAGCCATTACAACAGTACATTATTATAGTAATACAGACAACACAGCCATTATCGCAGTACATTATTATAGTAATACAGACAACACAGCCATGTACAGAGGAGTGAAGCCATTCTACAGCAGACACAAGACATACTGATTAGTCAGTAATACAGACAACACAGCCATTACAACAGTACATTATTATAGTAATACAGACAACACAGCCATTACAACAGTACATTATTATAGTAATACAGACAACACAGCCATTATCACACAGTACATTATTATAGTAATACAGACAACACAGCCATTACAACAGTACATTATTATAGTAATACAGACAACACAGCCATTACAACAGTACATTATTATAGTAATACAGACAACACAGCCATTACAACAGTACATTATTATAGTAATACAGACAACACAGCCATTATCACAGTACATTATTATAGTAATACAGACAACACAGCCATGTACAGAGGAGTGAAGCCATTCTACAGCAGACACAAGACATACTGATTAGTCAGTAATACAGACAACACAGCCATTACAACAGTACATTATTATAGTAATACAGACAACACAGCCATTACAACAGTACATTATTATAGTAATACAGACAACACAGCCATTATCACACAGTACATTATTATAGTAATACAGACAACACAGCCATTACAACAGTACATTATTATAGTAATACAGACAACACAGCCATTACAACAGTACATTATTATAGTAATACAGACAACACAGCCATTATCACAGTACATTATTATAGTAATACAGACAACACAGCCATGTACAGAGGAGTGAAGCCATTCTACAGCAGACACAAGACATACTGATTAGTCAGTAATACAGACAACACAGCCATTACAACAGTACATTATTATAGTAATACAGACAACACAGCCATTATCACAGTACATTATTATAGTAATACAGACATTATCACAGTACATTATTATAGTAATACAGACAACACAGCCATTACAACAGTACATTATTATAGTAATACAGACACCACAGCCATTATCACAGTACATCATTATAGTAATACAGACAACACAGCCATTACAACAGTACATTATTATAGTAATACAGACAACACAGCCATTATCACAGTACATTATTATAGTAATACAGCCATTATCACAGTACATTATTATAGTAATACAGACAATACTGCCATTATTATCTCTCTAATTCTCTCTTTCTTTCTCTCTCTTGGAGGACCTGAGCCCTAGGGCCATGCCTCAGGACTACCTGGCATGATGACTCCTTGCTGTCCCCAGCCCACCTGGCCGTGCTGCTGCTCCAGTTTCAACTGTTCTGCCTGCGGCTATGGAACCCTGACTTGTTCACCGGACGTGCAACCTGTCCCAGACATGCTGTTTTCAACTCTCTAGAGACAGCAGGATCGGTAGAGATACTCTTAATGATTGGCTATGAAAAGCCAACTGACATTTACTCCTGAGGTGCTGACTTGTTGCACCCTCGACAACTACTGTGATTATTATTATTTGACCATGCTGGTCATTTATGAACATTTGAACATCGGGTACCGGTACAGAGTCAATGTGGAGGCTATATACAGGTGGTACTGGTACAGAGTCAATGTGGAGGCTATATACAGGTGGTACTGGTACAGAGTCAATGTGGAGGCTATATACAGGTGGTACTGGTACAGAGTCAATGTGGAGGCTATATACAGGTGGTACTGGTACAGAGTCAATGTGGAGGCTATATACAGGGGTACCGGTACAGAATCAATGTGGAGGCTATATACAGGGGGTACCGGTACAGAGTCAATGTGGAGGTTATATACAGGGGGTACCAGTACAGAGTCAATGTGGAGGCTATATACAGGGGGTACCGGTACAGAGTCAATGTGGAGGCTATATACAGGGGGTACCGATACAGAGTCAATGTGGAGGCTATATACAGGGGGTACCGGTACAGAGTCAATGTGGAGGCTATATACAGGGGGTACCGGTATAGAGTCAATGTGGAAGCTATATACAGGGGGTACTGGTACAGAGTCAATGTGGAGACTATATACAGGGGGTATCGGTACAGAGTCAATGTGGAGGCTATATACAGGGGGTACCGGTACCATGTCAAGGTGCAGGGGTATAGGTTAATCGAGGTCATTTGTAAACTGGCTATGCATAGATAATAAACAACGAGTCAGCAGCTCCTCTTCCTGGGGTTTATTATGGATCCCCATTAGTTTCTGCCAAGGCAGCAGCTACTCTTCCTGGGGTTTATTATGGATCCCCATTAGTTCCTGCCAAGGCAGCAGCTACTCTTCCTGGGGTTTATTATGAATCACCATTAGTTCCTGCCAAGGCAGCACCTTTATCCCCTTACACTTGTGTCTATAAGGTAGTAGTTTTGGAATTGTTAGCTAGATTACTTGTTGGTTATTACTGCATTGAACTAGAAGCACAAGCATTTCGCTACACTCGCACTAACATCTGCCAACCATGTGTATGTGACAAATACAATTTGATTTGATTTGATTTGAGTACCTCGTCATGCCGTATGGGTTAAAGAATGCTCCAGCCTTCTTCCAATCCTTCGTAGACGAGATTCTCAGGGACCTGTGCGGACAGGGAGTGGTGGTTTATATTGATGACATTCTGATCTACTCGGCCACTCACACCGCGCATGTGTCTCTGGTACGTAAAGTGCTTGGTAGACTGCTGGAGCATGACCTATACGTAAAGGCTGAGAAGTGCGTGTTCTCTAAACGAGCCGTCTCCTTTCTGGGTAATCGCATTTCCACCTCGGGGGTGGTGATGGAGGGCGACCGCATTAGGGCCGTGCGTAATTGGCCAACTCCGACCACGGTAAAGGAGGTGCAGCGGTTTTTGGGTTTTGCCAACTACTACCGGAGGTTTATCTGGGGTTTTGGACAGATAGCGGCTCCCATTACCTCACTGCTGAAGGGGGGCCCGGTGCGGTTGCAGTGGTCAGCAGAGTCGGAAGGAGCTTTCAACAAGTTGAAGGCGCTGTTCACCCGTTTTGGCGCATCCGGACCTCTCTTTAGCATTCACAGTAGAGGTGGACGCGGCCGAGGCTGGGGTGGGTGCCGTGCTATCACAGCGCTCGGGTACGCCACCAAAACTCCGCCCCTGCGCTTTTTTTCTCAAGGAAGCTCAGCCCAGTGGAGCGTAACTATGATGTGGGGGACCGGAAGTTGCTAGCGGTGGTTAGAGCTCTGAAGGTGTGGAGACACTGGCTTGAGGGGGGCTTAGCACCCCTTTCTCATCTGGACCGACCACCAGAATCTGGAGTATATTCGGGCAGCTAGGATACTTAACCCACGTCAGGCAAGGTGGGCCATATTCTTCACCCGGTTCCGGTTTACATTGTTGTATAGACCGGGCTCCCAGAACGTAAAGGCTGACGCACTGTCCCGTCTTTACGACACGGAGGATGGGTCCACCGAACCTACTCCCATCCTTCCCGCCTCTAAACTGGTAGCACCAGTGGTATGGGAGGTGGACTCGGACATCGAGCGGGCGTTAAGGGCGGAACCCGCGCCTCCTCAGTATCTGGCGGGGCATAAGTACATGCCGTTTGGTGTTCGGGACAAACTGATTCGGTGGGCTCACGTCCTACCCTCCTCGGGTCACCCTGGGGAGACGAGGACAGTGAGGAGCCTTCGGGGGAGGTATTGGTGGCCTACTTTGGCAAAGGACGTTAAGGGTTATGTCTCCTCCTGTTCGGTGTGCGCCCAGAGTAAGGCTCCTAGGCACCTTCCTAGAGGGAAGTTACAACCTCTCCCCGTTCCACAACGGCCATGGTCACATCTATCCGTAGATTTCCTGACCGATCTTCCGCCGTCTCAGGGGAACACCACGGTTCTAGTGATTGTGGATCGGTTCTCTAAGTCCTGCCGTCTCCTCCCGTTGCCCGGTATCCCTACAGCCCTACAGACTGCGGAGGCATTATTCACCCATGTCTTTCGGCACTACGGGGTGCCGGAGGACATCGTTTCTGATCGGGGCCCCCAATTCAAGTCCCGGGTCTGGAGGGCCTTCATGGAACGTTTGGGGGTCTCTGTCAGCCTGACCTCCGATTATCACCCCGAGAGTAATGGGCAGGTGGAGAGAGTGAATAATATAATAATATAATATATAATATATGCCATTTAGCAGACGCTTTTATCCAAAGCGACTTACAGTCATGTGTGCATACATTCTACGTTACAAACGCCATGCTCTACCAAATGAGCTACAGAAGGACCAGAAGGAGGTGGGTAGGTTTCTGCAGTCGTATTGCCAGGATCGGCCAGGGGAGTGGGTACGATACATTCCCTGGGCGGAAATGGCCCAGAACTCACTACGCCACTCCTCTACTAACGTGTCCCCTTTTCAGTGTGTGTTGGGGTACCAGTCGGTCCTGGCACCATGGCATCCGAGCCGGACCGAGGCTCCTGCGGTGGAGGAATGGGTACAGCGCTCCAAGGAGACCTGGAGGGCCGTCCAGGAATCTCTACAACAAGAGAGTGGACGGCAGAAGAGGTGGGCTGACCGCCACCGCAATGAGGCCCCCGTGTTTGTACCGGGGGACAGGGTCTGGCTCTCGACCCGAAACCTACCCCTCCGTTTGCCCTGCCGGAAGCTGGGTCCGCAGTGTGTAGGGCCCTTTAAAGTCCTGAAGAGAATAAACGAGGTGTGTTATCGATTACAACTCCCTTCCTATTATCGTATTAACCCCTCGTTTCATGTGTCTCTCCTCCGGCCGGTGGTAGCTGGTCCCCTGCAGGACAGTGAGGTGCCGGAGGTCCCTCCCTCCCCTCTGGACATCGAGGGGTCCCCGGCGTATACGATCCGGGCCATTCTGGACTCAAGACGCCGGGTGAGGGGCCTGCAGTACCTCGTGGACTGGGAGGGGTACGGTCCGGAGGAGAGGTGCAGGGTACCGGTGGGGGACATCTTGGATCCATCCATGTTGAGGGATTTCCATCGCCTCCATCCGGATGGCCCTGCACCTCGTCCTCCGGGGCGACCTCGAGGTGCTCGCGGGAGCCGCGCGTCAGGGGGGGGGGGGTGTACTGTCACGAGTCCGACCGAGGGTGGCTTCCCTTCCCGGTCGGGTGGCACTCGGCGGTTGTCATCACTGGTCTATTAGCTGCCACTGATTGTCTTTCCTCCCCCTCCTTGTATGTTTATTGGTAGCACCTGTTTGTGATGATTAGTTGGGCTTCTTTAGACAGCCTGTTTGTTGTGCGGGATTCATCATTGTAACCTTCCGCTCTGTAGTAGAGGAACGTGTTAGTTCCTGGTCGTGCATTTTTCAGTTGTACATTTTCATTCCCAGTGTTTGGGGTCGTTATTATTGTGAGCACCCTGTGGTGCGTTGGTGCAATTAAAGAGCACAGCATTGCACTCTCTGTGTTTGGAGCCTTTTGGTCTAAACTCCACTCACCGTGTTTGAAGGAAGAAGAAGGATGAGTACAACCCCAAGAACACCATCCCAACCGTGAAGCATGGAGGTGGAAACATCATTCTTTGGGGATGCTTTTCTGCAAAGGGGACAGGAAAACTGCACCGTATTGAGGGGAGGATGAATGGGGCCATGTATCGCGAGATCTTGGCCAACAACCTCCTTCCCTCAGTAAAAGCATTGAAGATGGGTCATGGCTGGGTCTTTCAGCATGACAACGACCCGAAACACACAGCCAGGGCAACTAAGGAGTGGCTCCGTAAGAAGCATCTCAAGGTCCTGGAGTGGCCTAGCCAGTCTCCAGACCTGAACCCAATAGAACATCTTTGGAGGGAGCTGAAAGTCCATATTGTCCAGCGACAGCCCCAAAACCTGAAGGATCTGGAGAAGGTCTGTATGCCAAAATCCCTGCTGCAGTGTGTGCAAACATGGTCAAGAACTATAGGAAACGTATGATCTCTGTAATTGCAAACAAAGGTTTCTATACCAAATATTAAGTTCTTAATACTTATGTCATGCAATAAAATCCAAATTAATTACTTAAAAATCATACAATATGATTTTCTGGATTTTTGTTTTAGATTCCATCTCTCACAGTTGAAGTGTACCTATGATAAGAAATTACAGACCTCTACATACTTTGTAAGTAGGAAAACCTGCAAAATCGGCAGTGTATCAAATACTTGTTCTCCCCACTGTAGGTCTATAACAGTTTGGGTCTAGAATGTCTCCCCCTTTGAAGAGGGGGATGACCGCGGCAGCTTTCCAATCTTTGGGAATCTCAGAAAATACGAAAGAGAGGTTGAATAGGCTGGTAATAGGGGTTGCAACAATTTCAAACTGCAGCTCTTTGTTAAGTATCGGAAGTCATTTCAATCGCTGTAGTGGCTGACGTGAATAGGGTTGAGTCATCCACATACATAGACACACTGGCTTTACTCAAACCAGTGACATGTCGTGAGTAAATATTTTTTAAAGTAAGGGGCCTAGACAGCTGCCCTGGGGAATTCCCTGGGGATTATGTTGTAGAGGCTTCCATTAAATAACACCCTCTGTGTTCTGTTAGACAGGTAACTCTTTATCCACAATTTAGCAGGGGGTGTAAAGCCATAACACATACGTTTTTCCTGCAGCAGACTATGATAGCTAAATAGTTAGTTAAATAGCTAACTAAATAGCTGTCCGGACTATCTGCATTGACCCCTTTTGCATGAACTCTTTTGACTCATCGCATACGCTGCTACTGCTTATTATCTGTCCTGTTGCCTAGTCACTTTACCACTACTCATATGTACATATCTACCTCAATTACCTCGTACCCTTGCAGATAGACTCAGTAATAATACCCGGTGTATATAGCCAAGATATCGTTACTCATTGCGTATTTATTCCTCATGTTATAATTTTTCTATTATTTTCCTCTGCATTGTTGGGAAAGGCCCATAAGCATTTTACTGTTCGTCTACATCTGTTATTTACAGTATGCAGCTAAGACTGTGGGTGTGTCTAAAGGGGGTGGTCTTAGACTCACCTGAGACTGTGGGTGTGTCTAAAGGGAGAGGTCCAAGACTCACCTGAAACTGTGGGTGTGTCTAAAGGGAGAGGTCCTAGACACACCTGAGACTGTGGGTGTGTCTAAAGGGGGCGGTCCTAGACTCACCTGAGAATGTGGGTGTGTCTAAAGGGGGCGGTCCTAGACTCACCTGAGATTGTGCGTTGATGTTAGCTCCGCTGGTCACCAGCTCCTTCACTACATCCACCTGACCAGCCAGAGACGCTATGTGGAGAGCTGTGTTCCCTTTCTGGAAAGACACAGGGAGGGATGAGTGAGTGAGTGAGTGAGTGAGTGAGTGAGTGAGTGAGTGAGTGAGTGAGTGAGTGAGTGAGTGAGTGGTACTGCCGGCTCGGTACTGCCGATTCTCTGCTCTGATAGGCCCAGTAACATGTCACAGCTCTCTATCAGCTCTCTGATAGGCCCATTAATATGATGTCACAGCTCTCTCTAAGCTCTCTGATAGGCCCATGAATATGATGTCACAGCTCTCTCTTAGCTCTCTGATAGGCCCATTAACCTCTTGAAACTAGGGGGCACTATTTTTATTTTTGGAAAAATAATGTTCCCAAAGTAAACCGCCTATTTCTCAGGACCAGATGCTAGAATAATATAATAATAATAATAATAATAATAATAATATGCATATAATTGACAGTTTAGGATAGAAAACACTCTAAAGTTTCCAAAACTGTAAAAATATTGTCTGTGAGTATAACAGAACTGATATTGCAGACGAAATCCTGAGAAAAATCCAATCAGGAAGTGACTCTTATTTTCAAACCCCTGTCTTTCTATGCATCCCTATTGCCCATTGAAAGGGATATCAACCAGATTCCCTTTTCTGTGGCTTCCCTAAGGTGTCTACAGCCTTTAGACGTAGTTTCAGGCCTTAATTTTGAAGAATGAGCGTAAACGACTACATTGCGTCAGTGGCCAGCTGAGGGCTCTCAGAGTGATTCTTGCGTAAAAGACAGAGGTAGTAATTTTTCCTCTCGCTCCTCGTGAAAAGCCAATTGTCCCGGTTGATATATTATCGAATAGATATTTGAAAAACACCTTGGAGATTGATTATAAAAAACGTTTGCCATGTTTCTGTCGATATTATGGATATCACAGCGTTGTCGTGACCGATATTTCCGTTGGATTTCTCAACATAACGTGACCAACAAAAGGAGGTATTTTGGGTATAAAAATAATCTTTATGGAACAAAAGGAACATTTGCTGTCTAACTGGGAGTCTCGTCAGTGAAAACATCCGAAGATCATCAAAGGTAATTTGATTGCTTTTCTGATTTTCGTGACCGAGCTTCCTGCTGCTAGCTGGACATAATGCTATGCTAGGCTATATTTCACTTGTGATTTCATGAATATTTTCTAGTAATATTTTTTTACCGTTGCACTATGCTAATTAGTGTAGTTGATGACAATTCTCCCGGATCCGGGATGGGTAGTTCCAATAAATATGATGTCACAGCTCTTTGATAGGCCCATTCATATGATGTCACAGCTTTAACTCAGTTCTCTGATAGGCCAATTAACTGTGTTGTCAACAACATAGACACATTCTACATCCCAAATGGCATCCTATTCTCTATGTAGCGCAATCCCTATAACTCCTCCCTATAGGTGACCTGTCAGACTCCTCCCTCCATCCTCCCTATAGGCTACCAGTCACGCTCCTCCCTATAACTCCTCCCTATAGGTGACCTGTCAGACTCCTCCCTCCATCCTCCCTATAGGCTACCAGTCAGGCTCCTCCCTATAGGCTACCAGTCAGGCGCCTCCTATCTTATTATCTATCTTCTCAGAGGAGGAGAGGGGCGGGGCTAACCTTAGTTGCAGCGTCCACATTGGCTCCCAGCTTGATGAGTTGTGTGACCACCTCGGCATGGCCCTCTTTAGAGGCCAGATGGAGGGCGTTGAGGCCATTCTACAGCAGGACAGAGAATACAGGGAGATAGAGGTGAACACAGACACATCAGGAGCTATGGATTCTCAATATCAGAACTAACATTTACCAATAACTCATGTAGCTTAGGGGCTGGGTTTCACTGAGGTGATTTCCAAAGAAAGCTGAGGGAGTTGTCTATCTGACCTGGTTGGGTTAAGGTTAGTGGTCAGAGCTTAGGGGTTAGGGGTCAGAGCTTAGGGGTCAGGGGTCAGAGCTTAGTGGTTAGAGCGTTTGGCCAGTAACAAAAAGGTTGCTGGATCAAATCCTCAAGCTGATAAGGTTCAAATCTGTCGTTCAGCCCCTGAACAAGGCAGTTAACCCACTGTTCCCCCATAGGCAGTCATTGTAAATAAGAATTAGTTCTTAACTAACTTGCCTAGTTAAATAAAGGTAACATTTAAAAACATTTTTTTAAGGGGTCAGAGCTTAGGGGTCATGGATAGGGACTGTCTGGGTTAAAGATGTTGATTTCGACCCCAGTCTAAATGGTTAGGGGTCATGGATCATGGTTAGGGACTAACTT
This sequence comes from Oncorhynchus gorbuscha, assembly GCF_021184085.1. NCBI lineage: Eukaryota > Metazoa > Chordata > Actinopteri > Salmoniformes > Salmonidae > Oncorhynchus > Oncorhynchus gorbuscha. Next base: position 69,059 of record NW_025746180.1, on the reverse strand, counting down.
GGTTACAGATGTTGATTTCGACCCCAGTCTAGATAGTTAGGTTATAGGAGTCAGGGGTCATGGTTAGGGACTAACCTAGTTACAGATGTTGATTTCGACCCCAGTCTAGATAGTTAGGTTATATGGGTCAGGGGTCATGGTTAGGGACTAACCTGGTTACAGATTTCGACCCCAGTCTAGATAGTTAGGTTATAGGGGTCAGGGGTCATGGTTAGGGACTAACCTGGTTACGGATGTTGATTTCGACCCCAGTCTATAGTTAGGTTATAGGGGTCAGGGGTTATGGTTAGGGACTAACCTGGTTACAGATGTTGATTTCGACCCCAGTCTATAGTTAGGTTATAGGGTTCAGGGGTCATGGTTCTGGGACTAACCTGGTTACAGATGTTGATTTCGACCCCAGTCTAGATAGTTAGGTTATAGGGGTCAGGGGTCATGTTTAGGGACTAACCTGGTTACAGATGTTGATTTCGACCCCAGTCTAGATAGTTAGGTTATAGGGGTCAGGGGTCATGGTTAGGGACTAACCTGGTTACAGATGTTGATTTCGACCCCAGTCTAGATAGTTAGGTTATAGGGGTCAGGGGTCATGGTTAGGGACTAACCTGGTTACAGATGTTGATTTCGACCCCAGTCTAGATAGTTAGGTTATAGGGGTCAGGGGTCATGGTTAGGGACTAACCTGGTTACAGATGTTGATTTCGACCGCAGTCTAAATAGTTAGGTTATAGGGGTCAGGGGTCATGGTTAGGGACTAACCTGGTTACAGATGTTGATTTCGACCCCAGTCTTCAGGTAATCCAAAGCCTTCTCTAGGTTCCCTGCCCGGGCTGCTCTCAAGTAACTGGCATTACTGTCAATCTGTAACACAGAGATCACCTAGGTTATGATCTACACTGACTGAACAAAACATTAGTACCCATGTAAACTGCTGTCAAACACACACACACACACACACACACACACACACACACACACACACACACACACACACACACACACACACACACACACACACACACACACACACACACACACACACACACACACACACACACACACACACACACACAAACACAAACAGTTAGTACACCATGTATAACAGACAGTAGTCCTTGCATGACATACAATGGTCCCTGCTGATCAACAGACAGTAGTTCCTGGTCAACCGACAGTAGTCCCTGATTAACAGACAGTAGTCCCTGATCAACAGACAGTAGTCCCTGATCAACAGACAGTAGTCCCTGATTAACAGACAGTAGTCCCTGCTGATTAACAGGCAGTAGTCCCTGATTAACAGGCAGTAGTCCCTGATTAACAGGCAGTAGTCCCTGTTGATTAACAGGCAGTAGTCCCTGATTAACAGACAGTAGTCCCTGATTAACAGGCAGTAGTCCCTGACTAAAAGACAGTAGTCCCTGACTAAAAGACAGTAGTCTCCGGTGATTAACAGGCAGTAGTCCCTGCTGATCAACATACAGTAGTCCCTGCTGATTAACACAGTAGTCCCTGATTAACAGACAGTAGTCCCTGATTAACAGGCAGTAGTGCCTGATTAACAGGCAGTAGTCCCTGATTAACAGACAGTAGTCCCTGATTAACAGACAGTAGTCCCTGATTAACAGACAGTAGTCCCTGATTAACAGACAGTAGTCCCTGATTAACAGACAGTAGTCCCTGCTGATTAACAGACAGTAGTCCCTGATTAACAGACAGTAGTGCCTGATTAACAGGCAGTAGTCCCTGATTAACAGACAGTAGTCCCTGATTAACAGACAGTAGTCCCTGCTGATTAACAGGCAGTAGTCATTACATTACATTTGATTAACAGACAGTAGTCCCTGCTGCTGTTATAGACAGTACCTTTGGCTACCTACCAGGGAGACAGACAGAGAAAGACAGATGCCATGCCAACATTATAGCTGGCCCTGTGCACTGTTTGTCTGATAGATAGGCTATATGATTAGCATTGTGTAGATACAGCAGATTACTGAGTGTTGTTATGGAGAATATCAGTAATATCTGGGCTGTAAACAGACAGTAATATCTGGCCTGTAAACAGTAATATCTGGGCTGTAAACAGACAGTAATATCTGGGCTGTAAACAGACAGTAATATCTGGGCTGTAATCAGACAGTAATATCTGGGCTGTAAATAGACAGTAATATCTGGGCTGTAAACAGTAATATCTGGCCTGTAAACAGTAATATCTGGGCTGTAAACAGACAGTAATATCTGGGCTGTAAACAGTAATATCTGGGCTGTAAACAGACAGTAATATCTGGGCTGTAAACAGACAGTAATATCTGGGCTGTAAACAGACAGTAATATCTGGGCTGTAAACAGACAGTAATATCTGGGCTGTAAACAGACAGTAATATCTGGGCTGTAAATAGACAGTAATATCTGGGCTGTAAACAGTAATATCTGGCCTGTAAACAGTAATATCTGGGCTGTAAACAGACAGTAATATCTGGGCTGTAAACAGTAATATCTGGGCTGTAAACAGACAGTAATATCTGGGCTGTAAACAGACAGTAATATCTGGGCTGTAAACAGACAGTAATATCTGGGCTGAAACATGTGTCTCTCTGATCTGATCTTGGTGCAGTGCCGTAGTGTAGTAAAGATTTCTGATCCTGACACACCCTAGTCACACAAACGCACACACACACACCACACACACCACAGGCAGCAGGCAGTCTGCACACACATGCCCCCCCACTGCCTGAGCGTCTGCAGTCTGAAGCTGTTGGCTGATAAATATAGCTGAGACCCCAGAATGCTTCATGAGATTACACAGCACAAACTAGAGGAGGTTACTGTCTCTGTATAATGTTAAACTAGAGGATGTTACTGTCTCTGTAGAATGTTAAACTATAGGAGGTTACTGTAGAATGTTACACTAGAGGATGTTACTGTCTCTGTAGAATGTTAAACTAGAGGAGGTTACTGTCTCTGTAGAATGTTAAACTAGAGGATGTTACTGTCTCTGTAGAATGTTACACTAGAGGAGGTTACTGTCTCTGTAGAATGTTAAACTATAGGAGGTTACTGTATAATGTTACACTAGAGGATGTTACTGTCTCTGTAGAATGTTAAACTAGAGGAGGTTACTGTCTCTGTAGAATGTTAAACTAGAGGTTACTGTAGAATGTTACTGTCTGTCTCTGTAGAATGTTAAACTAGAGGAGGTTACTGTCTCTGTAGAATGTTAAACTAGAGGATGTTACTGTCTCTGTAGAATGTTACACTAGAGGAGGTTACTGTCTCTGTAGAATGTTAAACTATAGGAGGTTACTGTATAATGTTACACTAGAGGATGTTACTGTCTCTGTAGAATGTTAAACTAGAGGAGGTTACTGTCTCTGTAGAATGTTAAACTAGAGGAGGTTACTGTCTCTGTAGAATGTTAAACTAGAGGAGGTTACTGTCTCTGTAGAATGTTAAACTATAGGAGGTTACTGTAGAATGTTACACTAGAGGATGTTACTGTCTCTGTAGAATGTTAAACTATAGGAGGTTACTGTAGAATGTTACACTAGAGGATGTTACTGTCTCTGTAGAATGTTACACTAGAGGAGGTTACTGTCTCTGTAGAATGTTAAACTAGAGGAGGTTACTGTCTCTGTAGAATGTTAAACTAGAGGAATGTTACTGTTACTGTCTGTAGAATGTTAAACTAGAGGAGGTTACTGTCTCTGTAGAATGTTAAACTAGTTACTGTCTGTAGAATGTTAAACTAGAGGAGGTTACTGTCTCTGTTGTTAAACTAGAGGAGGTTACTGTCTCTAGAATGTGTCTCTGTAGAATGTTAAACTAGAGGAGGTTACTGTCTCTGTAGAATGTTAAACTATAGGAGGTTACTGTAGAATGTTACACTAGAGGATGTTACTTTCTCTGTAGAATGTTAAACTATAGGAGGTTACTGTAGAATGTTACACTAGAGGATGTTACTGTCTCTGTAGAATGTTACACTTACTGTCTCTGTAGAATGTTAAACTATAGGAGGTTACTGTAGAATGTTACACTAGAGGATTTACTGTCTCTGTAGAATGTTACACTAGAGGAGGTTACTGTCTCTGTAGAATGTTAAACTAGAGAGGTTACTGTCTCTGTAGAATGTTAAACTAGAGGATGTTACTGTCTCTGTAGAATGTTACACTAGAGGAGGTTACTGTCTCTGTAGAATGTTAAACTAGAGGAGGTTACTGTCTCTGTATAATGTTACTAGTGTTACTGTCTCTGTAGAATGTTAAACTAGAGGAGGTTACTGTCTCTGTAGAATGTTAAACTAGAGGAGGTTACTGTCTCTGTAGAATGTTAAACTAGAGGAGGTTACTGTCTCTGTAGAATGTTAAACTAGAGGAGGTTACTGTCTCTGTAGAATGTTAAACTATAAGAGGTTACTGTAGAATGTTACACTAGAGGATGTTACTGTCTCTGTAGAATGTTAAACTATAGGAGGTTACTGTAGAATGTTACACTAGAGGATGTTACTGTCTCTGTAGAATGTTACTAGTTACTGTCTCTGTAGAATGTTAAACTATAGGAGGTTACTGTAGAATGTTACACTAGAGGTTACTGTCTCTGTAGAATGTTAACTAGAGGAGGTTACTGTCTCTGTAGAATGTTAAACTAGAGGAGGTTACTGTCTCTGTAGAATGTTAAACTAGAGGAGGTTACTGTCTCTGTAGAATGTTAAACTAGAGGAGGTTACTGTCTCTGTAGAATGTTAAACTAGAGGAGGTTACTGTCTCTGTAGAATGTTAAACTAGAGGAGGTTACTGTCTCTGTAGAATGTTAAACTATAGGAGGTTACTGTAGAATGTTACACTAGAGGATGTTACTGTCTCTGTAGAATGTTAAACTATAGGAGGTTACTGTAGAATGTTACTGTTACTGTCTCTGTAGAATGTTAAACTAGAGGAGGTTACTGTCTCTGTAGAATGTTAAACTATAGGAGGTTATGTAGAATGTTACACTAGAGGATGTTACTGTCTCTGTAGAATGTTACACTAGAGGAGGTTACTGTCTCTGTAGAATGTTAAACTAGACTAGAATGTTAAACTAGAGGAGGTTACTGTCTCTGTAGAATGTTAAACTAGAGGAGGTTACTGTCTCTGTAGAATGTTAAACTAGAGGAGGTTACTGTCTCTGTAGAATGTTAAACTAGAATGGAGGTTACTGTCTCTGTATAATGTTAAAGTATAATGTTAGGAGGTTACTGTCTCTGTAGAATGTTACACTAGAGGAGGTTACTGTCTCTGTAGAATGTTAACTAGAGGAGGTTACTGTCTCTGTATAATGTTAAAGTTGAGGAGGTTACTGTCTCTGTAGAATGTTACACTAGAGGAGGTTACTGTCTCTGTATAATGTTAAAGTTGAAGAGGTTGTCTGTAGAATGTTAAACTAGAGGAGGTTACTGTCTCTGTACAATGTTAAACTGGAGGAGAATACTGTCTCTGTAGAATGTTAAACTTGAGGAGGTTGTCTGTAGAATGTTACACTAGAGGAGGTTGTCTGTAGAATGTATGCTCCTTGGGTAATCCCCCCCGTCTTTGTCTAATGGTATTCTCCTTGGGTCCTCCCTCCTCACAGGGCTGTCTCTGAGGTCAATCTGTTTAACACCTGTTCTTTCTAGAACAAACAGTGTGATGTGGAGATATGTAGAGCCTCCCTGGAGAAATAATCCCACAGCATCTGTCTCCCCGCCAAAGACTTCTCAAGAAAAAAGATGGGCCATTTCACAATCTACCACAGACTATGTGCAATACTCCAACAAGAAACAGACAGTCGATGAAGCTCAACATCTCCTGCCATGTGGAGCGGTCCTGGAGCACCAAGTCTGGGACCAAAAGGCTCCAAGCCATCAGACTCCTGAACAGCTTCTACCCCCAAGCCATCAGACTCCTGAACAGCTTCTAACCCCAAGCCATCAGACTGCTGAACAGCTTCTACCCCCAAGCCATTAGACTGCTGAACAGCTTCTACCCCCAAGCCATCAGACTGCTGAACAACTTCTACCCCCAAGCCATCAGACTGCTGAACAGCTTCTACCCCAAGCCATCAGAATGCTGAACAGCTTCTACCCCAAGCCATCAGACTGCTGAACAGCTTCTACCCCAAGCCATCAGACTGCTGAACAGCTTCTACCCCCAAGCCATTAGACTGCTGAACAGCTTCTACCCCCAAGCCATCAGACTGCTGAACAGCTTCTACCCCCAAGCCATTAGACTGCTGAACAGCTTCTACCCCCAAGCCATTAGACTGCTGAACAGCTTCTACCCCCAAGCCATTAGACTGCTGAACAGCTTCTACCATAGCCATGTTATTACCTGATACTTCCTGTATATAACCATGTTATTACCTGATACTTCCTGTATATAGCCATGTTATTAGCTGATACTTCCTGTATATAGCCATGTTATTACCTGATACTTCCTGCATATAACCATGTTATTACCTGGTACTTCCTGTATATAGCCATGTTATTACCTGGTACCACCTGTATATAGCCATGTTATTACCTGGTACTCCCTGTATATAACCATGTTATTACCTGGTACTCCTGTATATAGCCATGTTATTACCTGGTACTCCCTGTATATAGCCATGTTATTACCTGGTACTTCCTGTATATAACCATGTTATTAGCTGATACTTCCTGTATATAACCATGTTATTAGCTGATACTTCCTGTATATAGCCATGTTATTACCTGATACTTCCTGTATATAGCCATGTTATTACTTGGTATCTCCTGTATATAACCATGTAATTACCTGGTACTTCCTGTATATAACCATGTTATTACCTGGTACTTCCTGTATATAGCCATGTTATTACCTGGTACTTCCTGTATATAACCATGTTATTAGCTGATACTTCCTGTATATAACCATGTTATTACCTGATACTACCTGTATATAGCCATGATATTACCTGATACTTCCTGTATATAACCATGTTATTAGCTGATACTTCCTGTATATAGCCATGTTATTACCTGATACTTCCTGTATATAGCCATGTTATTAGCTGATACTTCCTGTATATAGCCATGTTATTACCTGATATTTCATGTATATAACCATGTTATTAGCTCATACTTCCTGTATATAGCCATGTTATTACCTGATACTTCCTGTATATAGCCATGTTATTAGCTGATACTTCCTGTATATAGTCATGTTATTACCTGATACTTCCTGTATATAGCCATGTTATTACCTGATACTTCCTGTATATAGCCATCTTATTACCTGGTACTTCCTGTATTCTGTATATAGCCATGTTATTACCTGATACTTCCTGTATATAACCATGTTATTACCTGATACTTCCTGTATATAGCCATGTTATTACCTGATACTTCCTGTATATAGCCATGTTATTAGCTGATACTTCCTGTATATAGCCATGTTATTACCTGATACTTCCTGTATATAGCCATGTTATTACCTGGTACTTCATGTATATAGCCATGTTATTTACCTGATACTTCCTGTATATAGCCATGTTATTACCTGATACTTCCTGTATATAGCCATGTTATTACCTGATACTTCCTGTATATAGCCATGTTATTACCTGGTACTTCCTGTATATAACCATATTATTACCTGATACTTCCTGTATATAACCATATTATTACCTGATACTTCCTGTATATAACCATATTATTACCTGATACTTCCTGTATATAGCCTCATAATTGTTTTTATTGTGTTACTATTTCCTTTTTTATTTAGAAAATATTTGTCTTACTTTTAAACTCTTCACAGTAGGGAAACGGATTGTAAGAAAGCATTTCACTGTAAAGTCTACACCTGTTGTATTCGGCGCATGTGACCAATAACATTTGAGTGATGTGATCTATTATGACTGTTTGCCAATGCCTCTGGTCAGAGTGGCCTCTGGTTGTTCTAGACAACGGTCTTCATTACATACCGAGACCAAAGCATGCAGCTGGTCTGGCAGTGTTGTCCTGGTTACCAGTATAGTACAGCATCATGACAGGGGTTGGGCTCTCTGAGGGGACTTTACAGTTACTAGAGCCAAGCATGCAGCTGGTCTGGCAGTGTTGTCCTGGTTACCAGTATAGTACAGCATCATGACAGGGGTTGGGCTCTCTGAGGGGACTTTACAGTTACTAGAGCCAAGCATGCAGCTGGTCTGGCAGTGTTGTCCTGGTTACCAGTATAGTACAGCATCATGACAGGGGTTGGGCTCTCTGAGGGGACTTTACAGTTACTAGAGCCAAGCATGCAGCTGGTCTGGCAGTGTTGTCCTGGTTACCAGTATAGTACAGCATCATGACAGGGGTTGGGCTCTCTGAGGGGACTTTACAGTTACTAGAGCCAAGCATGCAGCTGGTCTGGCAGTGTTGTCCTGGTTACCAGTACAGTACAGCATCATGACAGGGGTTCTGTGTGGGGCAGTTCCTCTACAGTGATCATGTTTCTCCTCCACAACTGATACAATGGAGGAAACATGTGTCTAAGGTGGTAAACTGCTGTAAACACCAAAGCTTCAACCTAAAAAGCATGGACCCTAACGTTTCAGCAGGTAGCTAGAGGATAATGAGATCAGACCACATAAAGCATGGACCCTACCGTTTCAGCAGGTAGCTAGAGGATAATGAGATCAGAACACATAAAGCATGTTATCATACCATACAGTAGATGGTCAGCATATCAACAGAGACGTCAGCCATCAGACTGGGAAGTGAAGCCCCAAATGGCACCCTTTTCCCTTTATAGTGCACTACTAACCCATAGGACTCTGGTCAGAAGTAGTGCACTATTAACCCATAGGACTCTGGTCAGAAGTAGTGCACTACTAACCCATAGGACTCTGGTCAGAAGTAGTGCACTACTAACCCATAGGACTCTGGTCAGAAGTAGTGCACTATTAACCCATAGGACTCTGGTCAGAAGTAGTGCACTACTAACCCATAGGACTCTGGTCAGAAGTAGTGCACTACTAACCCATAGGACTCTGGTCAGAAGTAGTGCACTACTAACCCATAGGACTCTGGTCAGAAGTAGTGCACTACTAACCCATAGGACTCTGGTCAGAAGTAGTGCACTACTAACCCATAGGACTCTGGTCAGAAGTAGTGCACTACTAACCCATAGGACTCTGGTCAGAAGTAGTGCACTACTAACCCATAGGACTCTGGTCAGAAGTAGTGCACTACTAACCCATAGGACTCTGGTCAGAAGTAGTGCACTATGTAGGAAACGTACATTCTGCCTGGTAATCAAACTGTGAAAACAGGAAGATAACTACTATGACTGGGTCTGTGAGAAGGTCAGCTGATGTTCTGTTCGTGAGAACTACCAGGAACGACCCTAACCCTAACTACCAGGAACGACCCTAACCCAAACTACCAGGATATACCCTAACCCTAACTACCAGGAACGACCCTAACACTAACTACCAGGAACGACCCTAACCCCAACTACCAGGAACGACCCTAACACTAACTACCAGGAACGACCCTAACCCTAACTACCAGGAACGACCCTAACCCCAACTACCAGGAACGACCCTAACACTAACTACCAGGATATACCCTAACCCTAACTACCAGGAACGACCCTAACCCAAACTACCAGGATATACCCTAACCCTAACTACCAGGAACTACCAAACTACCAGGAACGACCCTAACCCTAACTACCAGGAACGACCCTAACCCCAACTACCAGGAACGACCCTCACCCCAACTACCAGGAACGACCCCAACTACCAGGAACGACCCCAACCCTAACTACCAGGATATACCCTAACCCTAACTACCAGGATCTACCAGGAACGACCCTAACCCTAACTACCAGGAACGACCCTAACCCCAACTACCAGGAACGACCCTAACCCTAACTACCAGGAACGACCCTTACCCCAACTACCAGGAACGACCCTAACCCAAACTATCAGGATCTACCAGGAACTACCCTAACCCTAACTATCAGGAACGACCCTAACCCTAACTACCAGGAATGACCCTAACCCAAACTATCAGGATCTACCAGGAACTACCCTAACCCTAACTATCAGGAACGACCCTAACCCTAACTACCAGGAATGACCCTAACTACCAGGATCTACCCTAACCCTAACTACAGGATCTACCCTAACCCTAACTAGCAGGACCTACCCTAACCATAACTACCAGGATCTACCAGGAACTACCCTAACCCTAACTACCAGGAACTACCGTAACCATAACTACCAGGATCTACCAGGAACGACCCTAATCCTAACTACAAGGATCTACCAGGAATGACCCTAACCCTAACTACCAGGATCTACCAGGAACGACCCAAACCCTAACTACCAGGAACGACCCTAACCCTAACTACCAGGATCAACCCTAACCCTAACTACCAGGATCTACCAGGAACGACCCAAACCCTAACTACCAGGATCTACCAGGAACTACCCTAACCCTAACTTTCAGGAACGCCCTAACCCTACCTACCAGGAATGACCCTAACCCTAACTACCAGGATCTACCTTAACCTTAACTACCAGGATCTACCCTAATCCTAACTACCAGGACCTACCCTAACGCTAACTACCAGGTCTACCCTAACCTTAACTACCAGGACCTACCAGGAACGACCCTAACCTTAACTACCAGGATCTACCCTAACCCTAACTACCAGGATCTACCCTAACCCTAACTACCAGGAACTACCCTAACCTTAACTACCAGGATCTACCCTAACCCTAACTACCAGGATCTACCCTAACCCTAACTACCAGGACCTACCCTAACCTTAACTACCAGGATCTACCCTAACCCTAACTACCAGGAACTACCACTAACCTTAACTACCAGGATCTACCTCTCTAACCCCAACTACAGGAACTAAATTACTATTATTTCACTGTCCACCTCTCTCCAATCTCCCACTGTAGTCAGGTGATATACACCTCTCTCCAATCTCCCACTGTAGTCAGGTGATATACACCTCCTCCAATCTCCCACTGTAGTCAGGTGATATACACCTCTCTCCAATCTCCCACTGTAGTCAGGTGATATACCTCCCACTGTAGTCAGGTGATATACACCTCTCTCCAATCTCCCACTGTAGTCAGGTGATATACACCTCTCTCTAATCTCCCACTGTAGTCAGGTGATATACACCTCTCTCCAATCTCCCACTGTAGTCAGGTGATATACACCTCTCTCCAATCTCCCACTGTAGTCAGGTGATATACACCTCTCTCCAATCTCCCACTGTAGTCAGGTGATATACACCTCTCTCCAATCTCCCTCACTGTAGTCAGGTGATATACACCTCTCTCCAATCTCCCTCCCACTGTAGTCAGGTGATATACACCTCTCTCCAATCTCCCACTGTAGTCAGGTGATATACATCTCTCTCCAATCTCCCTCCCACTGTAGTCAGGTGATATACACCTCTCTGCAATCTCCCTCCCACTGTAGTCTGGTGATATACACCTCTCTCCAATCTCCCTCGACAATCTCCCACTGTAGTCAGGTGATATACACCTCTCTCCAATCTCCCACTGTAGTCAGGTGATATACACCTCTCTCCAATCTCCCACTGTAGTCAGGTGATATACACCTCTCTCTAATCTCCCACTGTAGTCAGGTGATATACACCTCTCTCCAATCTCCCACTGTAGTCAGGTGATATACATCTCTCTCCAATCTCCCACTGTAGTCAGGTGATATACACCTCTCTCCAATCTCCCACTGTAGTCAGGTGATATACACCTCTCTCCAATCTCCCACTGTAGTCAGGTGATATACACCTCTCTCCAATCTCCCACTGTAGTCAGGTGATATACACCTCTCTCCAATCTCCCACTGTAGTCAGGTGATATACACCTCTCTCCAATCTCCCACTGTAGTCAGGTGATATACATCTCTCTCCAGGTAATCTCCCTCCCACTGTAGTCAGGTGATATACACTCTCTCTCCAATCTCCCATCTCCCACTGTAGTCAGGTGATATACACCTCTCTCCAATCTCCCACTGTAGTCAGGTGATATACACCTCTCTCCAATCTCCCACTGTAGTCAGGTGATATACACCTCTCTCCCACTGTAATCTCCCTCCCACTGTAGTCAGGTGATATACACCTCTCTCCAATCTCCCCCACTGTAGTCAGGTGATATACACCTCTCTCCAATCTCCCCCACTGTAGTCAGGTGATATACACCTCTCTCCAATCTCCCACTGTAGTCAGGTGATATACATCCTCTCTCCAATCTCCCACTGTAGTCAGGTGATATACACTCTCTCTCCAATCTCCCACTGTAGTCAGGTGATATACACCTCTCTCCAATCTCCCACTGTAGTCAGGTGATATACACCTCTCTCCAATCTCCCACTGTAGTCAGGTGATATACACCTCTCTCCAATCTCCCACTGTAGTCAGGTGATATACACCTCTCTCCAATCTCCCTCCCACTGTAGTCAGGTGATATACACCTCCTCCAATCTCCCACTGTAGTCAGGTGATATACATCTCTCTCCAATCTCCTCCCACTGTAGTCAGGTGATATACACCTCTCTAATCTCCCACTGTAGTCAGGTGATATACACCTCTCTCCAATCTCCCACTGTAGTCAGGTGATATACACCTCTCTCCAATCTCTCCCACTGTAGTCAGGTGATATACATCTCTCTCCAATCTCCCACTGTAGTCAGGTGATATACACCTCTCTCCAATCTCCCACTGTAGTCAGGTGATATACACCTCTCTCCAATCTCCCTCCCACTGTAGTCAGGTGATATACACCTCTCTCCAATCTCCCTCCCACTGTAGTCAGGTGATATACACCTCTCTCCAATCTCCCTCCCCCACTGTAGTCAGGTGATATACACTTCTCTCCAATCTCCCACTGTAGTCAGGTGATATACACCTCTCTCCAATCTCCCACTGTAGTCAGGTGATATACACCTCTCTCAAATCTCCCTCCCACTGTAGTCAGGTGATATACACCTCTCTCCAATCTCCCACTGTAGTCAGGTGATATACATCTCTCTCCAATCTCCCTCCCACTGTAGTCAGGTGATATACACCTCTCTCCAATCTCCCACTGTAGTCAGGTGATATACACCTCTCTCCAATCTCCCACTGTAGTCAGGTGATATACACTCTCCAATCTCCCTCCCAAGTCAGGTGATATACCTCCCACTGTAGTCAGGTGATATACACCTCTCTCCAATCTCCCACTGTAGTCAGGTGATATACACCTCTCTCCAATCTCCCACTGTAGTCAGGTGATATACATCTCTCTCCAATCTCCCTCCCACTGTAGTCAGGTGATATACACCTCTCTCAAATCTCCCACTGTAGTCAGGTGATATACATCTCTCTCCAATCTCCCACTGTAGTCAGGTGATATACACCTCTCTCCAATCTCCCACTGTAGTCAGGTGATATACACCTCTCTCCAATCTCCCACTGTAGTCAGGTGATATACACCTCTCTCCAATCTCCCACTGTAGTCAGGTGATATACATCTCTTTCTAATCTCCCTCCCACTGTAGTCAGGTGATATACACCTCTCTCCAATCTCCCACTGTAGTCAGGTGATATACACCTCTCTCCAATCTCCCTCCCACTGTAGTCAGGTGATATACACCTCTCTCCAATCTCCCACTGTAGTCAGGTGATATACACCTCTCTCCAATCTCCCACTGTAGTCAGGTGATATACACCTCTCTCCAATCTCCCTCCCACTGTAGTCAGGTGATATACATCTCTCTCCAATCTCCCCACTGTAGTCAGGTGATATACACCTCTCTCCAATCTCCCACTGTAGTCAGGTGATATACACCTCTCTCCAATCTCCCTCCCACTGTAGTCAGGTGATATACATCTCTCTCCAATCTCCCACTGTAGTCAGGTGATATACATCTCTCTCCAATCTCCCTCCCACTGTAGTCAGGTGATATACACCTCTCTCCAATCTCCCTCCCACTGTAGTCAGGTGATATACACCTCTCTCCAATCTCCCACTGTAGTCAGGTGATATACACCTCTCTCCAATCTCCCACTGTAGTCAGGTGATATACACCTCTCTCCAATCTCCCTCCCACTGTAGTCAGGTGATATACACCTCTCTCCAATCTCCCACTGTAGTCAGGTGATATACACCTCTCTCCAATCTCCCACTGTAGTCAGGTGATATACACCTCTCTCTAATCTCCCACTGTAGTCAGGTGATATACACCTCTCTCCAATCTCCCACTGTAGTCAGGTGATATACACCTCTCTCCATCTCCTCCCACTGTAGTCAGGTGATATACACCTCTCTCCAATCTCCCCCACTGTAGTCAGGTGATATACACCTCTCTCCAATCTCCCACTGTAGTCAGGTGATATACACCTCTCTCCAATCTCCCACTGTAGTCAGGTGATATACACTCTCTCTCTAATCTCCCACTGTAGTCAGGTGATATACACCTCTCTCTAATCTCCCACTGTAGTCAGGTGATATACACCTCTCTCCAATCTCCCACTGTAGTCAGGTGATATACAATCTCCCACTGTAGTCAGGTGATATACACCTCTCTCCCAATCTCCTCTCCAATCTCCCACTGTAGTCAGGTGATATACACCTCTCTCTCAATCAGTATACATCCCTGTTAATGTTCAGGTGATATACACCTCTTCCAATCTCTAACATCCCTGTTAATGTTACATCCTCCCACTACAGTAACATCCCTGTTAATGTTAATATCTACTACAGTAACATCCCTCTTAATATCTCCCACTGTAGTCAGTGATATACATCCCTGTTAATATCTACTACAGTGATATCCCTGTTAATCTCTACTACAGTAATATCCCTGTTAATCTCCTACTACAGTAACATCCCTGTTAATGATATACATCTACTACAGTAACATCCCTGTTAATATACACCTCTCTCCAATCTCCCACTGTAGTCAGGTGATCTACTGTAGTCAGTAACATCCCCACTGTTAATGTGATATATCTACTACAGTAACATCCCTGTTAATGTTACATATCTACTACAGTAACATCCCTCCAATCTCCCTCCCACTGTTCAATACATATCTACTACAGTAACATCCCTGTTAATGATATACATATCTACTACAGTAACATCCCTGTTAATGTTCATATCTAATCTCCCTCCCACAGTAACATCCCTGTTAATATCTACTAGTCAGTATATACATCTAATATCTACTGTAGTCAGTAACATCCCTGTTAATATCTACTGTAGTCAGTAACATCCCTGTTAATATCTACTACAGTAACATCCCTGTTAATATCTACTACAGTAACATCTCTGTTAATCTCCCACTGTTAATATCTACTACAGTAACATCCCTGTTCAATATCTACTACAGTAACATCCCTGTTCAATATCTACTACAGTAACATCCCTGTTAATATCTACTACAGTAACAGTGTTACATATCTACTACAGTAACTCCCTGTTAATATCTACTACAGTAACATCCCTGTTAATATCTACTACAGTAACATCCCTGTTAATGTTAATATCTACTACAGTAACATCCCTGTTAATATCTACTACAGTAACATCCCTGTTAATATCTACTACAGTAACATCCCTGTTAATATCTACTACAGTAACATCCCTGTTAATATCTACTACAGTAACATCCCTGTTATATCTACTACAGTAACATCCCTGTTAATGTTCTATCTACTACAGTAACATCCCTGTTAATATCTACTACAGTAACATCCCTGTTAATATCTACTACAGTAACATCCCTGTTAATATCTACTACAGTAACATCCCTGTTAATCTACCCCTGTTCCTGTTAATGTTCATATCTACTACAGTAACATCCCTGTTAATATCTACTACAGTAACATCCCTGTTAATATCTACTACAGTAACATCCCTGTTAATATCTACTACAGTAACATCCCTGTTAATATCTACTACAGTAACATCCCTGTTAATATCTACTACAGTAACATCCCTGTTAATATCTACTACAGTAACATCCCTGTTAATATCTACTACAGTAACATCCCTGTTAATATCTACTACAGTAACATCCCTGTTAATGTTCCCTGTTATATCTACTACAGTAACATCCCTGTTAATATCTACTACAGTAACATCCCTGTTAATATCTACTACAGTAACATCCCTGTTAATATCTACTACAGTAACATCCCTGTTAATATCTACTACAGTAACATCCCTGTTAATATCTACTACTAGTAACATCCTGTTAATATCTACTACAGTAACATCCCTGTTATATCTACTACAGTAACATCCCTGTTAATATCTACTAACAGTAACATCCCTGTTAATATCTACTACAGTAACATCCCTGTTAATATCTACTACAGTAACATCCCTGTTAATATCTACTACAGTAACATCCCTGTTAATATCTACTACAGTAACATCCCTGTTAATATCTACTACAGTAACATCCCTGTTAATATCTACTACAGTAACATCCCTGTTAATATCTACTACAGTAACATCCCTGTTAATGTAACATCCCTGTTAATATCTACTACAGTAACATCCCTGTTAATATCTACTACAGTAACATCCCTGTTAATATCTACTACAGTAACATCCCTGTTAATATCTACTACAGTAACATCCCTGTTAATATCTACTACAGTAACATCCCTGTATCTATATATCTACTACAGTAACATCCCTGTTAATGTTCATATCTACTACAGTAACATCCCTGTTAATGTTCATATCTACTACAGTAACATCCCTACTACAGTTAATATCTACTACAGTAACATCCCTGTTAATATCTACTACAGTAACATCCCTGTTAATATCTACTACAGTAACATCCCTGTTAATATCTACTACAGTAACATCCCTGTTAATATCTACTACAGTAACATCCCTGTTAATATCTACTACAGTAACATCCCTGTTAATATCTACTACAGTAACATCCCTGTTAATATCTACTACAGTAACATCCCTGTTAATATCTACTACAGTAACATCCCTGTTAATATCTACTACAGTAACATCCCTGTTAATATATCTACTACAGTAACATCCCTGTTAATATCTACTACAGTAACATCCCTGTAATATCTATCCATCCCTGTTAATATCTACTACAGTAACATCCCTGTTAATATCTACTACAGTAACATCCCTGTTAATATCTACTACAGTAACATCCCTGTTAATATATCTACTACAGTAACATCCCTGTTAATATCTACTACAGTAACATCCCTGTTAATATCTACTACAGTAACATCCCTGTTAATATCTACTACAGTAACATCCCTGTTAATATCTACTACAGTAACATCCCTGTTAATATCTACTACAGTAACATCCCTGTTAATGTTATCTACTACAGTAACATCCCTGTTAATATCTACTACAGTAACATCCCTGTTAATATCTACTACAGTAACATCCCTGTTAATATCTACTACAGTAACATCCCTGTTAATATCTACTACAGTAACATCCCTGTTAATATCTACTACAGTAACATCCCTAATATCTACTACTAGTAACATCCCTGTTAATGTTACATAACATCTACTACAGTAACATCCCTGTTAATATCTACTACAGTAACATCCCTGTTAATATCTACTACAGTAACATCCCTGTTAATATCTACTACAGTAACATCCCTGTTAATATCTACTACAGTAACATCCCTGTTAATGTTCATATCTACTACAGTAACATCCCTGTTAATATCTACTACAGTAACATCCCTGTTAATATCTACTACTACAGTAACATCCCTGTTAATGTTCATATCTACTACAGTAACATCCCTGTTAATATCTACTACAGTAACATCCCTGTTAATGTTAATATCTACTACAGTAACATCCCTGTTAATATCTACTACAGTAACATCCCTGTTAATATCTACTACAGTAACATCCCTGTTAATATCTACTACAGTAACATCCCTGTTAATATCTACTACAGTAACATCCCTGTTAATATCTACTACAGTAACATCCCTGTTAATATCTACTACAGTAACATCCCTGTTAATATCTACTACAGTAACATCCCTGTTAATATCTACTACAGTAACATCCCTGTTAATATCTACTACAGTAACATCCCTGTTAATATCTACTACAGTAACATCCCTGTTAATATCTACTACAGTAACATCCCTGTTAATATCTACTACAGTAACATCCCTGTTAATATCTACTACAGTAACATCCCTGTTAATATCTACTACAGTAACATCCCTGTTAATATCTACTACAGTAACATCCCTGTTAATATCTACTACAGTAACATCCCTGTTCATATCTACTACAGTAACATCCCTGTTAATATCTACTACAGTAACATCCCTGTTAATATCTACTACAGTAACATCCCTGTTAATATCTACTACAGTAACATCCCTGTTAATATCTACTACAGTAACATCCCTGTTAATATCTACTACAGTAACATCCCTGTTAATATCTACTACAGTAACATCCCTGTTAACATCTACTACTAACATCCCTGTTAATATCTACTACAGTAACATCCCTGTTAATATCTACTACAGTAACATCCCTGTTAATATCTACTACAGTAACATCCCTGTTAATATCTACTACAGTAACATCCCTGTTAATATCTACTACAGTAACATCCCTGTTAATATCTACTACAGTAACATCCCTGTTAATATCTACTACAGTAACATCCCTGTTAATATCTACTACAGTAACATCCCTGTTAATATCTACTACAGTAACATCCCTGTTAATATCTACTACAGTAACATCCCTGTTAATATCTACTACAGTAACATCCCTGTTATATCTACTACAGTAACATCCCTGTTAATATCTACTACAGTAACATCCCTGTTAATATCTACTACAGTAACATCCCTGTTAATATCTACTACAGTAACATCCCTGTTAATATCTACTACAGTAACATCCCTGTTAATATCTACTACAGTAACATCCCTGTTAATATCTACTACAGTAACATCCCTGTTAATATCTACTACAGTAACATCCCTGTTAATATCTACTACAGTAACATCCCTGTTAATGTTCAATATCTACTACAGTAACATCCCTGTTAATGTTCATATCTACTACAGTAACATCCCTGTTAATATATCTACTACAGTAACATCCCTGTTAATGTTCATATCTACTACAGTAACATCCCTGTTAATATCTACTACAGTAACATCCCTGTTAATATCTACTACAGTAACATCCCTGTTAATATCTACTACAGTAACATCCCTGTTAATATCTACTACAGTAACATCCCTGTTAATATCTACTACAGTAACATCCCTGTTAATGTTATATCTACTACAGTAACATCCCTGTTAATATCTACTACAGTAACATCCCTGTTAATATCTACTACAGTAACATCCCTGTTAATATCTACTACAGT
Organism: Oncorhynchus gorbuscha; assembly: GCF_021184085.1. Lineage (NCBI taxonomy): Eukaryota > Metazoa > Chordata > Actinopteri > Salmoniformes > Salmonidae > Oncorhynchus > Oncorhynchus gorbuscha. The sequence continues at coordinate 49,625 of NW_025746180.1, read as the reverse complement.
AACATCCCTGTTAATATCTACTACAGTAACATCCCTGTTAATATCTACTACAGTAACATCCCTGTTAATATCTACTACAGTAACATCCCTGTTAATATCTACTACAGTAACATCCCTGTTAATATCTACTACAGTAACATCCCTGTTAATATCTACTACAGTAACATCCCTGTTAATATCTACTACAGTAACATCCCTGTTAATATCTACTACAGTAACATCCCTGTTAATATCTACTACAGTAACATCCCTGTTAATATCTACTACAGTAACATCCCTGTTAATATCTACTACAGTAACATCCCTGTTAATGTTAATATCTACTACAGTAACATCCCTGTTAATATCTACTACAGTAACATCCCTGTTAATATCTACTACAGTAACATCCCTGTTAATGTTAATATCTACTACAGTAACATCCCTGTTAATGTTAATATCTACTACAGTAACATCCCTGTTAATGTTCATATCTACTACAGTAACATCCCTGTTAATGTTAATATCTACTACAGTAACATCCCTGTTAATATCTACTACAGTAACATCCCTGTTAATATCTACTACAGTAACATCCCTGTTAATGTTCATATCTACTACAGTAACATCCCTGTTAATATCTACTACAGTAACATCCCTGTTAATATCTACTACAGTAACATCCCTGTTAATGTTAATATCTACTACAGTAACATCCCTGTTCATATCTACTACAGTAACATCCCTGTTAATGTTAATATCTACTACAGTAACATCCCTGTTAATGTTAATATCTACTACAGTAACATCCCTGTTAATATCTACTACAGTAACATCCCTGTTAATGTTCATATCTACTACAGTAACATCCCTGTTAATATCTACTACAGTAACATCCCTGTTAATATCTACTACAGTAACATCCCTGTTAATATCTACTACAGTAACATCCCTGTTAATATCTACTACAGTAACATCCCTGTTAATATCTACTACAGTAACATCCCTGTTAATATCTACTACAGTAACATCCCTGTTAATATCTACTACAGTAACATCCCTGTTAATATCTACTACAGTAACATCCCTGTTAATATCTACTACAGTAACATCCCTGTTAATATCTACTACAGTAACATCCCTGTTCATATCTACTACAGTAACATCCCTGTTCATATCTACTACAGTAACATCCCTGTTAATGTTCATATCTACTACAGTAACATCCCTGTTAATATCTACTACAGTAACATCCCTGTTAATGTTAATATCTACTACAGTAACATCCCTGTTAATGTTCCCTGTTATATCTACTACAGTAACATCCCTGTTAATGTTCATATCTACTACAGTAACATCCCTGTTAATGTTAATATCTACTACAGTAACATCCCTGTTAATGTTAATATCTACTACAGTAACATCCCTGTTAATGTTCATATCTACTACAGTAACATCCCTGTTAATATCTACTACAGTAACATCCCTGTTCATATCTACTACAGTAACATCCCTGTTAATATCTACTACAGTAACATCCCTGTTAATGTTCATATCTACTACAGTAACATCCCTGTTAATATCTACTACAGTAACATCCCTGTTAATATCTACTACAGTAACATCCCTGTTAATATCTACTACAGTAACATCCCTGTTAATATCTACTACAGTAACATCCCTGTTAATATCTACTACAGTAACATCCCTGTTAATATCTACTACAGTAACATCCCTGTTAATATCTACTACAGTAACATCCCTGTTAATATCTACTACAGTAACATCCCTGTTAATATCTACTACAGTAACATCCCTGTTAATATCTACTACAGTAACATCCCTGTTAATATCTACTACAGTAACATCCCTGTTAATGTTCATATCTACTACAGTAACATCCCTGTTAATGTTCATATCTACTACAGTAACATCCCTGTTAATATCTACTACAGTAACATCCCTGTTAATATCTACTACAGTAACATCCCTGTTAATATCTACTACAGTAACATCCCTGTTAATATCTACTACAGTAACATCCCTGTTAATATCTACTAAAGTAACATCCCTGTTAATATCTACTACAGTAACATCCCTGTTAATATCTACTACAGTAACATCCCTGTTAATGTTCATATCTACTACAGTAACATCCCTGTTAATGTTCCCTGTTATGTTCCCTGTTAATATCTACTACAGTAACATCCCTGTTAATATCTACTACAGTAACATCCCTGTTAATATCTACTACAGTAACATCCCTGTTAATATCTACTAAAGTAACATCCCTGTTATCTACTACAGTAACATCCCTGTTAATGTTAATATCTACTACAGTAACATCCCTGTTAATATCTACTACAGTAACATCCCTGTTAATATCTACTACAGTAACATCCCTGTTAATATCTACTACAGTAACATCCCTGTTAATATCTACTACAGTAACATCCCTGTTAATATCTACTACAGTAACATCCCTGTTAATATCTACTACAGTAACATCCCTGTTAATATCTACTACAGTAACATCCCTGTTAATATCTACTACAGTAACATCCCTGTTAATATCTACTACAGTAACATCCCTGTTAATATCTACTACAGTAACATCCCTGTTAATATCTACTACAGTAACATCCCTGTTAATATCTACTACAGTAACATCCCTGTTAATATCTACTACAGTAACATCCCTGTTAATATCTACTACAGTAACATCCCTGTTAATGTTCCCTGTTATATCTACTACAGTAACATCCCTGTTAATATCTACTATAACATCCCTGTTAATATCTACTACAGTAACATCCCTGTTAATATCTACTACAGTAACATCCCTGTTAATGTTATATCTACTACAGTAACATCCCTGTTAATGTTCATATCTACTACAGTAACATCCCTGTTAATGTTAATATCTACTACAGTAACATCCCTGTTAATATCTACTACAGTAACATCCCTGTTAATATCTACTACAGTAACATCCCTGTTAATGTTATATCTACTACAGTAACATCCCTGTTAATGTTCATATCTACTACAGTAACATCCCTGTTAATATCTACTACAGTATCCCTGTTAATATCCCATCCCTGTTAATATCTACTACAGTAACATCCCTGTTAATATCTACTACAGTAACATCCCTGTTAATATCTACTACAGTAACATCCCTGTTAATATCTACTACAGTAACATCCCTGTTAATATCTACTACAGTAACATCCCTGTTAATATCTACTACTAGTAACATCCCTGTTAATGTTAATATCTACTACAGTAACATCCCTGTTAATATCTACTACAGTAACATCCCTGTTAATATCTACTACAGTAACATCCCTGTTAATGTTCATATCTACTACTAACATCCCTGTAATATCTACTCAGTAACATCCCTGTTAATATCTACTACAGTAACATCCCTGTTAATATCTACTACAGTAACATCCCTGTTAATATCTACTACAGTAACATCCCTGTTAATATCTACTACAGTAACATCCCTGTTAATATCTACTACAGTAACATCCCTGTTAATATCTACTACAGTAACATCCCTGTTAATATCTACTACAGTAACATCCCTGTTAATATCTACTACAGTAACATCCCTGTTAATATCTACTACAGTAACATCCCTGTTAATATCTACTACAGTAACATCCCTGTTAATGTTCATATCTACTACAGTAACATCCCTGTTAATATCTACTACAGTAACATCCCTGTTAATATCTACTACAGTAACATCCCTGTTAATATCTACTACAGTAACATCCCTGTTAATATCTACTACAGTAACATCCCTGTTAATATCTACTACAGTAACATCCCTGTTAATATCTACTACAGTAACATCCCTGTTAATATCTACTACAGTAACATCCCTGTTAATGTTCATATCTACTACAGTAACATCCCTGTTAATATCTACTACAGTAACATCCCTGTTAATATCTACTACAGTAACATCCCTGTTAATATCTACTAAAGTAACATCCCTGTTAATATCTACTACAGTAACATCCCTGTTAATGTTAATATCTACTACAGTAACATCCCTGTTCATATCTACTACAGTAACATCCCTGTTAATGTTATATCTACTACAGTAACATCCCTGTTAATATCTACTACAGTAACATCCCTGTTAATATCTACTACAGTAACATCCCTGTTAATATATCTACTACAGTAACATCCCTGTTAATATCTACTACAGTAACATCCCTGTTAATATCTACTACAGTAACATCCCTGTTAATATCTACTACAGTAACATCCCTGTTAATATCTACTACAGTAACATCCCTGTTAATATCTACTACAGTAACATCCCTGTTAATATCTACTACAGTAACATCCCTGTTAATATATCTACTACAGTAACATCCCTGTTAATGTTAATATCTACTACAGTAACATCCCTGTTAATATCTACTACAGTAACATCCCTGTTAATATCTACTACAGTAACATCCCTGTTAATATCTACTACAGTAACATCCCTGTTAATGTTCATATCTACTACAGTAACATCCCTGTTAATATCTACTACAGTAACATCCCTGTTAATATCTACTACAGTAACATCCCTGTTAATATCTACTACAGTAACATCCCTGTTAATATCTACTACAGTAACATCCCTGTTAATGTTAATATCTACTACAGTAACATCCCTGTTAATATCTACTACAGTAACATCCCTGTTAATGTTAATATCTACTACAGTAACATCCCTGTTAATGTTAATATCTACTACAGTAACATCCCTGTTCATATCTACTACAGTAACATCCCTGTTCATATCTACTACAGTAACATCCCTAATATCTACTAGTAACATCCCTGTTAATATCTACTACAGTAACATCCCTGTTAATATCTACTACAGTAACATCCCTGTTAATATCTACTACAGTAACATCCCTGTTAATATCTACTACAGTAACATCCCTGTTAATATCTACTACAGTAACATCCCTGTTAATATCTACTACAGTAACATCCCTGTTAATATCTACTACAGTAACATCCCTGTTAATATCTACTACAGTAACATCCCTGTTAATATCTACTACAGTAACATCCCTGTTAATATCTACTACAGTAACATCCCTGTTAATATCTACTATATCTACTACAGTAACATCCCTGTTAATGTTCATATCTACTACAGTAACATCCCTGTTAATATCTACTACAGTAACATCCCTGTTAATATCTACTACAGTAACATCCCTGTTAATATCTACTACAGTAACATCCCTGTTAATATCTACTACAGTAACATCCCTGTTAATATCTACTACAGTAACATCCCTGTTAATATCTACTACAGTAACATCCCTGTTAATATCTACTACAGTAACATCCCTGTTAATGTTCATATCTACTACAGTAACATCCCTGTTCATATCTACTACAGTAACATCCCTGTTAATATCTACTACAGTAACATCCCTGTTAATATCTACTAAAGTAACATCCCTGTTAATATCTACTACAGTAACATCCCTGTTAATATCTACTACAGTAACATCCCTGTTAATATCTACTACAGTAACATCATATCTACTACAGTAACATCCCTGTTAATATCTACTACAGTAACATCCCTGTTAAATATCTACTACAGTAACATCCCTGTTAATATCTACTACAGTATCTAATACAGTAACATCCATCCCTGTTAATATCTACTAGTAACATCCCTGTTAATATCTACTACAGTAACATCCCTGTTAATATCTACTACAGTAACATCCCTGTTATATCTACTACAGTAACATCCCTGTTCATATCTACTACAGTAACATCCCTGTTAATATCTACTACAGTAACATCCCTGTTAATATCTACTACAGTAACATCCCTGTTAATATCTACTACAGTAACATCCCTGTTAATATCTACTACAGTAACATCCCTGTTAATATCTACTACAGTAACATCCCTGTTAATATCTACTACAGTAACATCCCTGTTAATGTTCATATCTACTACAGTAACATCCCTGTTAATGTTCATATCTACTACAGTAACATCCCTGTTAATATCTACTACAGTAACATCCCTGTTAATATCTACTACAGTAACATCCCTGTTAATATCTAACAACATCCCTGTTAATATCTACTACAGTAACATCCCTGTTAATATCTACTACAGTAACATCCCTGTTAATATCTACTACAGTAACATCCCTGTTAATGTTCATATCTACTACAGTAACATCCCTGTTAATGTTCATATCTACTACAGTAACATCCCTGTTAATGTTCATATCTACTACAGTAACATCCCTGTTAATATCTACTACAGTAACATCCCTGTTAATATCTACTACAGTAACATCCCTGTTAATATCTACTACAGTAACATCCCTGTTAATATCTACTACAGTAACATCCCTGTTAATATCTACTACAGTAACATCCCTGTTAATGTTAATATCTACTACAGTAACATCCCTGTTAATATCTACTACAGTAACATCCCTGTTAATATCTACTACAGTAACATCCCTGTTAATATCTACTACAGTAACATCCCTGTTAATATCTACTACAGTAACATCCCTGTTAATATCTACTACAGTAACATCCCTGTTAATATCTACTACAGTAACATCCCTGTTAATATCTACTACAGTAACATCCCTGTTAATATCTACTACAGTAACATCCCTGTTAATATCTACTACAGTAACATCCCTGTTAATATCTACTACAGTAACATCCCTGTTAATATCTACTACAGTAACATCCCTGTTAATATCTACTACAGTAACATCCCTGTTAATATCTACTACAGTAACATCCCTGTTAATATCTACTACAGTAACATCCCTGTTAATGTTCATATCTATAACATCCCTGTTAATATCTACTACAGTAACATCCCTGTTAATATCTACTACAGTAACATCCCTGTTAATATCTACTACAGTAACATCCCTGTTAATGTTAATATCTACTACAGTAACATCCCTGTTAATGTTCATATCTACTACAGTAACATCCCTGTTAATGTTAATATCTACTACAGTAACATCCCTGTTAATATCTACTACAGTAACATCCCTGTTAATATCTACTACAGTAACATCCCTGTTAATATCTACTACAGTAACATCCCTGTTAATATCTACTACAGTAACATCCCTGTTAATATCTACTACAGTAACATCCCTGTTAATATCTACTACAGTAACATCCCTGTTAATATCTACTACAGTAACATCCCTGTTAATATCTACTACAGTAACATCCCTGTTAATGTTAATATCTACTACAGTAACATCCCTGTTAATATCTACTACAGTAACATCCCTGTTAATGTTAATATCTACTACAGTAACATCCCTGTTAATATCTACTACAGTAACATCCCTGTTAATATCTACTACAGTAACATCCCTGTTAATGTTCATATCTACTACAGTAACATCCCTGTTAATATCTACTACAGTAACATCCCTGTTAATATCTACTACAGTAACATCCCTGTTAATATCTACTACAGTAACATCCCTGTTAATATCTACTACAGTAACATCCCTGTTAATATCTATCAGTATCCTAAGTAACATCCCTGTTAATATCTACTACAGTAACATCCCTGTTAATATCTACTACAGTAACATCCCTGTTAATATCTACTACAGTAACATCCCTGTTAATATCTACTACAGTAACATCCCTGTTCATATCTACTACAGTAACATCCCTGTTAATGTTCATATCTACTACAGTAACATCCCTGTTAATATCTACTACAGTAACATCCCTGTTAATGTTAATATCTACTACAGTAACATCCCTGTTAATGTTAATATCTACTACAGTAACATCCCTGTTAATGTTCATATCTACTACAGTAACATCCCTGTTAATGTTAATATCTACTACAGTAACATCCCTGTTAATGTTAATATCTACTACAGTAACATCCCTGTTAATGTTCATATCTACTACAGTAACATCCCTGTTAATATCTACTACAGTAACATCCCTGTTCATATCTACTACAGTAACATCCCTGTTCATATCTACTACAGTAACATCCCTGTTAATGTTCATATCTACTACAGTAACATCCCTGTTAATATCTACTACAGTAACATCCCTGTTAATATCTACTACAGTAACATCCCTGTTAATATCTACTACAGTAACATCCCTGTTAATATCTACTACAGTAACATCCCTGTTAATATCTACTACAGTAACATCCCTGTTAATATCTACTACAGTAACATCCCTGTTAATATCTACTACAGTAACATCCCTGTTCATATCTACTACAGTAACATCCCTGTTAATATCTACTACAGTAACATCCCTGTTAATATCTACTACAGTAACATCCCTGTTAATGTTCATATCTACTACAGTAACATCCCTGTTAATGTTCATATCTACTACAGTAACATCCCTGTTAATATCTACTACAGTAACATCCCTGTTAATATCTACTACAGTAACATCCCTGTTAATATCTACTACAGTAACATCCCTGTTAATGTCTACTACAGTAACATCCCTGTTAATATCTACTACAGTAACATCCCTGTTAATATCTACTACAGTAACATCCCTGTTAATGTTCATATCTACTACAGTAACATCCCTGTTAATATCTACTACAGTAACATCCCTGTTAATGTTCATATCTACTACAGTAACATCCCTGTTAATATCTACTACAGTAACATCCCTGTTAATATCTACTACAGTAACATCCCTGTTAATATCTACTACAGTAACATCCCTGTTAATATCTACTAAAGTAACATCCCTGTTAATATCTACTACAGTAACATCCCTGTTAATGTTAATATCTACTACAGTAACATCCCTGTTAATATCTACTACAGTAACATCCCTGTTAATATCTACTACAGTAACATCCCTGTTAATATCTACTACAGTAACATCCCTGTTAATATCTACTACAGTAACATCCCTGTTAATATCTACTACAGTAACATCCCTGTTAATATCTACTACAGTAACATCCCTGTTAATATCTACTACAGTAACATCCCTGTTAATATCTACTACAGTAACATCCCTGTTAATATCTACTACAGTAACATCCCTGTTAATATCTACTACAGTAACATCCCTGTTAATATCTACTACAGTAACATCCCTGTTAATATCTACTACAGTAACATCCCTGTTAATATCTACTACAGTAACATCCCTGTTAATGTTAATATCTACTACAGTAACATCCCTGTTAATATCTACTACAGTAACATCCCTGTTAATGTTCATATCTACTACAGTAACATCCCTGTTAATATCTACTACAGTAACATCCCTGTTAATATCTACTACAGTAACATCCCTGTTAATATCTACTACAGTAACATCCCTGTTAATATCTACTACAGTAACATCCCTGTTAATATCTACTACAGTAACATCCCTGTTAATATCTACTACAGTAACATCCCTGTTAATATCTACTACAGTAACATCCCTGTTAATATCTACTACAGTAACATCCCTGTTAATATCTACTACAGTAACATCCCTGTTCATATCTACTACAGTAACATCCCTGTTAATATCTACTACAGTAACATCCCTGTTAATATCTACTACAGTAACATCCCTGTTAATGTTCATATCTACTACAGTAACATCCCTGTTAATGTTAATATCTACTACAGTAACATCCCTGTTAATGTTCATATCTACTACAGTAACATCCCTGTTAATGTTCATATCTACTACAGTAACATCCCTGTTAATGTTCATATCTACTACAGTAACATCCCTGTTAATGTTCATATCTACTACAGTAACATCCCTGTTAATATCTACTACAGTAACATCCCTGTTCATATCTACTACAGTAACATCCCTGTTCATATCTACTACAGTAACATCCCTGTTAATGTTCATATCTACTACAGTAACATCCCTGTTATCCTGTTAATATTAATATCTACTACAGTAACATCCCTGTTAATATCTACTACAGTAACATCCCTGTTCATATCTACTACAGTAACATCCCTGTTAATATCTACTAAAGTAACATCCCTGTTAATATCTACTACAGTAACATCCCTGTTAATATCTACTACAGTAACATCCCTGTTCATATCTACTACAGTAACATCCCTGTTAATATCTACTACAGTAACATCCCTGTTAATATCTACTACAGTAACATCCCTGTTAATGTTCATATCTACTACAGTAACATCCCTGTTAATGTTCTATCTACAGTAACATCCCTGTTAATATCTACTACAGTAACATCCCTGTTAATATCTACTACAGTAACATCCCTGTTAATATCTACTACAGTAACATCCCTGTTAATGTCTACTACAGTAACATCCCTGTTAATATCTACTAAAGTAACATCCCTGTTAATATCTACTACAGTAACATCCCTGTTAATGTTCATATCTACTACAGTAACATCCCTGTTAATGTTCATATCTACTACAGTAACATCCCTGTTAATGTTCATATCTACTACAGTAACATCCCTGTTAATATCTACTACAGTAACATCCCTGTTAATATCTACTACAGTAACATCCCTGTTAATATCTACTACAGTAACATCCCTGTTAATATCTACTACAGTAACATCCCTGTTAATATCTCCCTGTTACTACAGTAACATCCCTGTTAATATATCTACTACAGTAACATCCCTGTTAATATCTACTACAGTAACATCCCTGTTAATATCTACTACAGTAACATCCCTGTTAATATCTACTACAGTAACATCCCTGTTAATATCTACTACAGTAACATCCCTGTTAATATCTACTACAGTAACATCCCTGTTAATATCTACTACAGTAACATCCCTGTTAATATCTACTACAGTAACATCCCTGTTAATATCTACTACAGTAACATCCCTGTTAATATCTACTACAGTAACATCCCTGTTAATATCTACTACAGTAACATCCCTGTTAATATCTACTACAGTAACATCCCTGTTAATATCTACTACAGTAACATCCCTGTTAATATCTACTACAGTAACATCCCTGTTAATATCTACTACAGTAACATCCCTGTTAATGTTAATATCTACTACAGTAACATCCCTGTTAATATCTACTACAGTAACATCCCTGTTAATATCTACTACAGTAACATCCCTGTTAATGTTATATCTACTACAGTAACATCCCTGTTAATGTTATATCTACTACAGTAACATCCCTGTTAATGTTCATATCTACTACAGTAACATCCCTGTTAATGTTAATATCTACTACAGTAACATCCCTGTTAATATCTACTACAGTAACATCCCTGTTAATATCTACTACAGTAACATCCCTGTTAATGTTAATATCTACTACAGTAACATCCCTGTTAATGTTCATATCTACTACAGTAACATCCCTGTTAATATCTACTACAGTAACATCCCTGTTAATATCTACTACAGTAACATCCCTGTTAATATCTACTACAGTAACATCCCTGTTAATATCTACTACAGTAACATCCCTGTTAATGTTAATATCTACTACAGTAACATCCCTGTTCATATCTACTACAGTAACCCTGTTAATATATCTACTACAGTAACATCCCTGTTAATGTTAATATCTACTACAGTAACATCCCTGTTCATATCTACTACAGTAACATCCCTGTTAATATCTACTACAGTAACATCCCTGTTAATATCTACTACAGTAACATCCCTGTTAATATCTACTACTACAGTAACATCCCTGTTAATATCTACTACAGTAACATCCCTGTTAATATCTACTACAGTAACATCCCTGTTAATATCTACTACAGTAACATCCCTGTTAATATCTACTACAGTAACATCCCTGTTAATATCTACTACAGTAACATCCCTGTTAATATCTACTACAGTAACATCCCTGTTAATATCTACTACAGTAACATCCCTGTTAATATCTACTACAGTAACATCCCTGTTAATATCTACTACAGTAACATCCCTGTTAATATATCTACTACAGTAACATCCCTGTTAATGTTCCCTGTTATATCTACTACAGTAACATCCCTGTTAATATCTACTACAGTAACATCCCTGTTATATATCTACTACAGTAACATCCCTGTTAATGTTAATATCTACTACAGTAACATCCCTGTTAATGTTATCTACTACAGTAACATCCCTGTTAATGTTCATATCTACTACAGTAACATCCCTGTTAATATCTACTACAGTAACATCCCTGTTAATATCTACTACAGTAACATCCCTGTTCATATCTACTACAGTAACATCCCTGTTAATATCTACTACAGTAACATCCCTGTTAATATCTACTACAGTAACATCCCTGTTAATATCTACTACAGTAACATCCCTGTTCATATCTACTACAGTAACATCCCTGTTAATATCTACTACAGTAACATCCCTGTTAATGTTCATATCTACTACAGTAACATCCCTGTTAATATCTACTACAGTAACATCCCTGTTAATGTTATATCTACTACAGTAACATCCCTGTTAATGTTCATATCTACTACAGTAACATCCCTGTTAATATCTACTACAGTAACATCCCTGTTAATATCTACTACAGTAACATCCCTGTTAATGTTCATATCTACTACAGTAACATCCCTGTTAATATCTACTACAGTAACATCCCTGTTAATATCTACTACAGTAACATCCCTGTTAATGTTCATATCTACTACAGTAACATCCCTGTTAATGTTCATATCTACTACAGTAACATCCCTGTTAATATCTACTACAGTAACATCCCTGTTAATATCTACTACAGTAACATCCCTGTTAATATCTACTACAGTAACATTCCTGTTAATGTTAATATCTACTACAGTAACATCCCTGTTAATATCTACTACAGTAACATCCCTGTTAATATCTACTACAGTAACATCCCTGTTAATATCTACTACAGTAACATCCCTGTTAATATCTACTACAGTAACATCCCTGTTAATATCTACTACAGTAACATCCCTGTTAATATCTACTACAGTAACATCCCTGTTAATGTTCATATCTACTACAGTAACATCCCTGTTAATATCTACTACAGTAACATCCCTGTTAATGTTCTATCTACTACAGTAACATCCCTGTTAATGTTCTATCTACTACAGTAACATCCCTGTTAATATCTATCTACTACAGTAACATCCCTGTTAATATCTACTACAGTAACATCCCTGTTAATATCTACTACAGTAACATCCCTGTTAATATCTACTACAGTAACATCCTGTTAATGTTAATATCTACTACAGTAACATCCCTGTTAATATCTACTACAGTTCCTGTTAATATCTACTACAGTAACATCCCTGTTAATATCTACTACAGTAACATCCCTGTTAATATCTACTACAGTAACATCCCTGTTAATAATATCTACTACAGTAACATCCCTGTTAATGTTCATATCTACTACAGTAACATCCCTGTTATCCCTGTTAATATCTACTACAGTAACATCCCTGTTAATATCTACTACAGTAACATCCCTGTTAATGTTCATATCTACTACAGTAACATCCCTGTTAATGTTAATATCTACTACAGTAACATCCCTGTTAATATCTACTACAGTAACATCCCTGTTAATATCTACTACAGTAACATCCCTGTTAATATCTACTACAGTAACATCCCTGTTAATATCTACTACAGTAACATCCCTGTTAATATCTACTACAGTAACATCCCTGTTAATGTTCATATCTACTACAGTAACATCCCTGTTCATATCTACTACAGTAACATCCCTGTTAATATCTACTACAGTAACATCCCTGTTAATGTTCATATCTACTACAGTAACATCCCTGTTAATATCTACTACAGTAACATCCCTGTTAATATCTACTACAGTAACATCCCTGTTAATATCTACTACAGTAACATCCCTGTTAATATCTACTACAGTAACATCCCTGTTAATGTTAATATCTACTACAGTAACATCCCTGTTAATATCTACTACAGTAACATCCCTGTTAATATCTACTACAGTAACATCCCTGTTAATATCTACTACAGTAACATCCCTGTTAATATCTACTACAGTAACATCCCTGTTAATATCTACTACAGTAACATCCCTGTTAATATCTACTACAGTAACATCCCTGTTAATATCTACTACAGTAACATCCCTGTTAATATCTACTACAGTAACATCCCTGTTAATATCTACTACAGTAACATCCCTGTTAATATCTACTACAGTAACATCCCTGTTAATATCTACTACAGTAACATCCCTGTTAATGTTCATATCTACTACAGTAACATCCCTGTTAATATCTACTACAGTAACATCCCTGTTAATGTTCATATCTACTACAGTAACATCCCTGTTAATATCTACTACAGTAACATCCCTGTTAATGTTAATATCTACTACAGTAACATCCCTGTTAATATCTACTACAGTAACATCCCTGTTATATCTACTACAGTAACATCCCTGTTAATGTTCATATCTACTACAGTAACATCCCTGTTAATGTTCCCTGTTAATATCTACTACAGTAACATCCCTGTTAATATCTACTACAGTAACATCCCTGTTAATGTTCATATCTACTACAGTAACATCCCTGTTAATGTTCCCTGTTAATGTTCATATCTACTACAGTAACATCCCTGTTAATGTTAATATCTACTACAGTAACATCCCTGTTAATATCTACTACAGTAACATCCCTGTTAATGTTCATATCTACTACAGTAACATCCCTGTTAATATCTACTACAGTAACATCCCTGTTAATATCTACTACAGTAACATCCCTGTTAATGTTCATATCTACTACAGTAACATCCCTGTTAATCTACTGTTCCCTGTTATATCTACTACAGTAACATCCCTGTTAATATACTACTACAGTAACATCCCTGTTAATATCTACTACAGTAACATCCCTGTTAATATCTACTACAGTAACATCCCTGTTAATATCTACTACAGTAACATCCCTGTTAATATCTACTACAGTAACATCCCTGTTAATGTTAATATCTACTACAGTAACATCCCTGTTCATATCTACTACAGTAACATCCCTGTTAATATCTACTACAGTAACATCCCTGTTAATATCTACTACAGTAACATCCCTGTTAATATCTACTACAGTAACATCCCTGTTAATGTTCATATCTACTACAGTAACATCCCTGTTAATATCTACTACAGTAACATCCCTGTTAATGTTCATATCTACTACAGTAACATCCCTGTTAATGTTAATATCTACTACAGTAACATCCCTGTTAATCTATCAGTAACATCCCTGTTAAGTAACATCTACTACTACAGTAACATCCCTGTTAATATCTACTACAGTAACATCCCTGTTAATATCTACTACAGTAACATCCCTGTTAATGTTAATATCTACTACAGTAACATCCCTGTTAATATCTACTACAGTAACATCCCTGTTAATATCTACTACAGTAACATCCCTGTTCATATCTACTACAGTAACATCCCTGTTAATATATCTACTACAGTAACATCCCTGTTAATATCTACTACAGTAACATCCCTGTTAATGTTCATATCTACTACAGTAACATCCCTGTTAATATCTACTACAGTAACATCCCTGTTAATGTTCATATCTACTACAGTAACATCCCTGTTATATCTACTACTAACTCCCTGTTAATATCTACTACAGTAACATCCCTGTTCATATCTACTACAGTAACATCCCTGTTAATATCTACTACAGTAACATCCCTGTTAATATCTACTACAGTAACATCCCTGTTAATATCTACAGTAACATCCCTGTTAATGTTATATCTACTACAGTAACATCCCTGTTAATATCTACTACAGTAACATCCCTGTTAATGTTCCCTATCTACTACTAGTAACATCCCTGTTATATCTACTACAGTAACATCCCTGTTAATATCTACTACAGTAACATCCCTGTTAATATCTACTACAGTAACATCCCTGTTAATATCTACTACAGTAACATCCCTGTTAATATCTACTACAGTAACATCCCTGTTAATATCTACTACAGTAACATCCCTGTTAATATCTACTACAGTAACATCCCTGTTAATATCTACTACAGTAACATCCCTGTTAATATCTACTACAGTAACATCCCTGTTAATGTTAATATCTACTACAGTAACATCCCTGTTAATGTTAATATCTACTACAGTAACATCCCTGTTAATGTTCATATCTACTACAGTAACATCCCTGTTAATGTTCATATCTACTACAGTAACATCCCTGTTAATGTTCATATCTACTACAGTAACATCCCTGTTAATGTTCATATCTACTACAGTAACATCCCTGTTAATGTTCATATCTACTACAGTAACATCCCTGTTAATGTTCATATCTACTACAGTAACATCCCTGTTAATATCTACTACAGTAACATCCCTGTTAATGTTCATATCTACTACAGTAACATCCCTGTTAATATCTACTACAGTAACATCCCTGTTAATATCTACTACAGTAACATCCCTGTTAATGTTCATATCTACTACAGTAACATCCCTGTTCATATCTACTACAGTAACATCCCTGTTAATATCTACTACAGTAACATCCCTGTTAATATCTACTACTAACATCCCTGTTAGTAACATCCCTGTTAATGTTCATATCTACTACAGTAACATCCCTGTTCATATCTACTACAGTAACATCCCTGTTAATGTTCATATCTACTACAGTAACATCCCTGTTAATATCTACTACAGTAACATCCCTGTTAATGTTCATATCTACTACAGTAACATCCCTGTTAATGTTCATATCTACTACAGTAACATCCCTGTTCATATCTACTACAGTAACATCCCTGTTAATGTTCATATCTACTACAGTAACATCCCTGTTAATATCTACTACAGTAACATCCCTGTTAATGTTATATCTACTACAGTAACATCCCTGTTAATGTTCATATCTACTACAGTAACATCCCTGTTAATATCTACTACAGTAACATCCCTGTTAATGTTCATATCTACTACAGTAACATCCCTGTTAATATCTACTACAGTAACATCCCTGTTAATGTTCATATCTACTACAGTAACATCCCTGTTAATATCTACTACAGTAACATCCCTGTTAATGTTCATATCTACTACAGTAACATCCCTGTTAATGTCTATCATATCTACTACAGTAACATCCCTGTTAATATCTACTACAGTAACATCCCTGTTAATATCTACTACAGTAACATCCCTGTTAATATATCTACTACAGTAACATCCCTGTTAATGTTCATATCTACTACAGTAACATCCCTGTTAATATATCTACTACAGTAACATCCCTGTTAATGTTCATCTACTACAGTAACATCCCTGTTAATATCTACTACAGTAACATCCCTGTTAATATCTACTACAGTAACATCCCTGTTAATATCTACTACAGTAACATCCCTGTTAATATCTACTACAGTAACATCCCTGTTAATATCTACTACAGTAACATCCCTGTTAATGTTCATATCTACTACAGTAACATCCCTGTTAATATCTACTACAGTAACATCCCTGTTAATATCTACTACAGTAACATCCCTGTTAATATCTACTACAGTAACATCCCTGTTAATATCTACTACAGTAACATCCCTGTTAATATCTACTACAGTAACATCCCTGTTAATATCTACTACAGTAACATCCCTGTTAATGTTCATATCTACTACAGTAACATCCCTGTTAATGTTCATATCTACTACAGTAACATCCCTGTTAATGTTCATATCTACTACAGTAACATCCCTGTTAATATCTACTACAGTAACATCCCTGTTAATATCTACTACAGTAACATCCCTGTTAATATCTACTACAGTAACATCCCTGTTAATATCTACTACTACAGTAACATCCCTGTTAATATCTACTATAACATCCCTGTTCATATCTACTACAGTAACATCCCTGTTAATATCTACTACAGTAACATCCCTGTTAATGTTCATATCTACTACAGTAACATCCCTGTTAATATCTACTACAGTAACATCCCTGTTAATGTCATATCTACTACAGTAACATCCCTGTTAATATATCTACTACAGTAACATCCCTGTTAACTATGTTAATATCTACTACAGTAACATCCCTGTTAATATCTACTACAGTAACATCCCTGTTAATATCTACTACAGTAACATCCCTGTTAATATCTACTACAGTAACATCCCTGTTAATGTTCATATCTACTACAGTAACATCCCTGTTAATATCTACTACAGTAACATCCCTGTTAATATCTACTACAGTAACATCCCTGTTAATATCTACTACAGTAACATCCCTGTTAATATCTACTACAGTAACATCCCTGTTAATAATATCTACTACAGTAACATCCCTGTTAATGTTCATATCTACTACAGTAACATCCCTGTTAATGTTCATATCTACTACAGTAACATCCCTGTTAATGTTCTATCTACTACAGTAACATCCCTGTTAATATCTACTAGTAACATCCCTGTTAATGTTAATATCTACTACAGTAACATCCCTGTTAATGTTCATATCTACTACAGTAACATCCCTGTTAATATCTACTACAGTAACATCCCTGTTAATATCTACTACAGTAACATCCCTGTTAATATCTACTACAGTAACATCCCTGTTAATGTTCTATCTACTACAGTAACATCCCTGTTAATATCTACTACAGTAACATCCCTGTTAATATAACATCTACTACAGTAACATCCCTGTTAATATAACATAATATCTACTAGTAACATCCCTGTTAATATCTACTACAGTAACATCCCTGTTAATATCTACTACAGTAACATCCCTGTTAATATCTACTACAGTAACATCCCTGTTAATATCTACTACAGTAACATCCCTGTTAATATCTACTACAGTAACATCCCTGTTAATGTTCATATCTACTACAGTAACATCCCTGTTAATATCTACTACAGTAACATCCCTGTTAATATCTACTACAGTAACATCCCTGTTAATATCTACTACAGTAACATCCCTGTTAATGTTCATATCTACTACAGTAACATCCCTGTTAATATCTACTACAGTAACATCCCTGTTAATGTTATATCTACTACAGTAACATCCCTGTTAATGTTCATATCTACTACAGTAACATCCCTGTTAATGTTCATATCTACTACAGTAACATCCCTGTTAATGTTCATATCTACTACAGTAACATCCCTGTTAATGTTCATATCTACTACAGTAACATCCCTGTTAATATCTAGTAACATCCCTGTTAATATCTACTACAGTAACATCCCTGTTAATATCTACTACAGTAACATCCCTGTTAATATCTACTACAGTAACATCCCTGTTAATATCTACTACAGTAACATCCCTGTTAATATCTACTACAGTAACATCCCTGTTATATCTACTACAGTAACATCCCTGTTAATGTTCATATCTACTACAGTAACATCCCTGTTAATATCTACTACAGTAACATCCCTGTTAATATCTACTACAGTAACATCCTGTTAATATCTACTACAGTAACATCCCTGTTAATATCTATCTACTACAGTAACATCCCTGTTAATATCTACTACAGTAACATCCCTGTTAATATCTACTACAGTAACATCCCTGTTAATGTTCATATCTACTACAGTAACATCCCTGTTAATGTTCATCTACTACAGTAACATCCCTGTTAATATATCTACTACAGTAACATCCCTGTTAATCTACTACAGTAACATCCCTGTTAATATCTACTACAGTAACATCCCTGTTAATGTTCATATCTACTACAGTAACATCCCTGTTAATATCTACTACAGTAACATCCCTGTTAATATCTACTACAGTAACATCCCTGTTAATATCTACTACAGTAACATCCCTGTTAATCTACTACAGTAACATCCCTGTTAATGTTCATATCTACTACAGTAACATCCCTGTTATATCTACTACAGTAACATCCCTGTTAATGTTCATATCTACTACAGTAACATCCCTGTTAATATCTACTACAGTAACATCCCTGTTAATGTTCATATCTACTACAGTAACATCCCTGTTAATATCTACTACAGTAACATCCCTGTTAATATCTACTACAGTAACATCCCTGTTAATATCTACTACAGTAACATCCCTGTTAATATCTACTACAGTAACATCCCTGTTAATATCTACTACAGTAACATCCCTGTTAATATCTACTACAGTAACATCCCTGTTAATGTTCCTGTTAATATCTACTACAGTAACATCCCTGTTAATATCTACTACAGTAACATCCTGTTAATATCTACTACAGTAATCCCTGTTAATATCTACTACAGTAACATCCCTGTTAATATATCTACTACAGTAACATCCCTGTTAATGTTCATATCTACTACAGTAACATCCCTGTTAATATCTACTACAGTAACATCCTGTTAATATCTACTACAGTAACATCCCTGTTAATGTTCATATCTACTACAGTAACATCCCTGTTAATATCTATAACATCCCTGTTAATATCTACTACAGTAACATCCTGTTAATGTTCATATATCTACTACAGTAACATCCTACAGTGTTAATATCTACTACAGTAACATCCCTGTTAATCCCTGTTAATATCTACTACAGTAACATCCCTGTTCATATCTACTACAGTAACATCCTGTTAATATCTACTACAGTAACATCCTGTTAAATATCTACTACAGTAACATCCCTGTTAATATCTACTACAGTAACATCCCTGTTAATGTTCATATCTACTACAGTAACATCCCTGTTAATATCTACTACAGTAACATCCCTGTTAATATCTACTACAGTAACATCCCTGTTAATATCTACTACAGTAACATCCCTGTTAATATCTACTACAGTAACATCCCTGTTATATCTACTACAGTAACATCCCTGTTAATATCTACTACAGTAACATCCCTGTTAATATCTACTACAGTAACATCCCTGTTAATATCTACTACAGTAACATCCTGTTAATGTTATATCTACTACAGTAACATCCCTGTTAATATTCTATCTACTACAGTAACATCCCTGTCCCTGTTAATATCTACTACAGTAACATCCCTGTTAATGTTCATATCTACTACAGTAACATCCCTGTTAATATCTACTACAGTAACATCCCTGTTAATATTAATAACATCCCTACTACAGTAACATCCCTGTTAATATCTACTACAGTAACATCCCTGTTAATATCTACTACAGTAACATCCTGTTAATGTTCATCTACTACAGTAACATCCCTGTTAATGTTCATATCTACTACAGTAACATCCCTGTTAATATCTACTACAGTAACATCCTGTTAATGTTAATATCTACTACAGTAACATCCCTGTTAATCTACTACAGTAACATCCCTGTTAATGTTCATATCTACTACAGTAACATCCCTGTTAATATCTACTACTGTTAATATCTACTACAGTAACATCCTGTTAATGTTATATCTACTACAGTAACATCCCTGTTAATGTTCATATCTACTACAGTAACATCCCTGTTAATGTTAATATCTACTACAGTAACATCCTGTTAATATATCTACTACAGTAACATCCCTGTTAATATCTACTACAGTAACATCCCTGTTAATATCTACTACAGTAACATCCCTGTTAATGTTCATATCTACTACAGTAACATCCCTGTTAATGTTCATATCTAACATCCCTGTTAAGTTATATCTACCTACTACTACAGTAACATCCTGTTAATATCTACTACAGTAACATCCCTGTTAATATCTACTACAGTAACATCCCTGTTAATATCTACTACAGTAACATCCCTGTTAATATCTACTACAGTAACATCCCTGTTCATATCTACAGTAACATCCCTGTTAATATCTACTACAGTAACATCCCTGTGTTCATATCTACTACAGTAACATCCCTGTTAATGTTCATATCTACTACAGTAACATCCCTGTTAATGTTCATATCTACTACAGTAACATCCCTGTTAATATCTACTACAGTAACATCCCTGTTCATATCTACTACAGTAACATCCCTGTTAATATCTACTACAGTAACATCCCTGTTAATATCTACTACAGTAACATCCCTGTTCATATCTACTATCCTGTTCATATCTACTAGTAACATCCCTGTTAATACAGTAACTCCCTGTTAATGTTCTATCTACTAGTAACATCCCTGTTAATGTTCATATCTACTACAGTAACATCCTGTTAATGTTCTATCTACTACAGTAACATCCCTGTAATGTTCATATCTACTACAGTAACATCCCTGTTAATATCTACTACAGTAACATCCCTGTTAATATCTACTACAGTAACATCCCTGTTCATATCTACACTAACATCCTGTTCATACAGTAACATCCCTGTTAATGTTCATATCTACTACAGTAACATCCCTGTTCATATCTACTACAGTAACATCCCTGTTAATGTTCATATCTACTACAGTAACATCCCTGTTATATCTACTACAGTATACTATCTACTAGTAACATCCCTGTTAATATCTACTACAGTAACATCCCTGTTCATATCTACTACAGTAACATCCCTGTTCATATCTACTACAGTAACATCCCTGTTAATGTTCATATCTACTACAGTAACATCCCTGTTCTACTATAACATCTGTTAATGTTCACTACTACAGTAACATCCTGTTAATATCTACTACAGTAACATCATATCTACTACAGTAACATCTACCTGTAACACCCTGTTAATGGTTCAACTACTACAGTAACATCCCTGTTCATTTCTACTACAGTAACATCCCTGTTAATGTTCATATCTACTACAGTAACATCCCTGTTAATGTTCATATCTACTACAGTCATGTCCCCCACAGTAACACACTAATATAAAACAGTCTTTTCCCTTATCTCTGAGTCATTCCGGGGTCCTTAGCTGAAATCTAAGCCCCTGCCACACAATGCGTCACGGTGCTGCAGCATGCTTGTCCTCTGTCCTAGTCCCGTAAACACTTTAACATCTATTACCCTGACACTGGTCCATCTCTCAGCCCTAAGTCACAACACAACACCAGCCAATGTCACTACACATTCCTACAGTCAGAACTAATGAGTAGTGATGCAGAGAGTGAAACAGTACAAAGTAATTTAATGTCAACACTTACTGCTTCTAGCAACTCTGCTCCCTCCTCCACTGCCATTTTCCCTGTTTGAGAGTGACACCTGGTCTCAATTAGCAGCGCAGGGATTGGCCCAAGCAGAGACATTATATCAGCGCTAAAAATACCTGGCTGGAAGAAACATGGTTCCGGAGACCAGGACACTACAGCAATGGAACTACCTAGCCTGCTAACACTGGTCTCAACCTGATACTACCTAGCCTGCTAACACTGGTCTCAACCTGATACTACCTAGCCTGCTAACACTGGTCTCAACCTGATACTACCTAGCCTGCTAACACTGGTCTCAACCTGATACTACCTAGCCTGCTAACACTGGTCTCAACCTGATACTACCTAGCCTGCTAACACTGGTCTCAACCTGATACTACCTAGCCTGCTAACACTGGTCTCAACCTGATACTACCTAGCCTGCTAACACTGGTCTCAACCTGATACTACCTAGCCTGCTAACACTGGTCTCAACCTGATACTACCTAGCCTGCTAACACTGGTCTCAACCTGACACTACCTAGCCTGCTAACACTGGTCTCAACCTGATACTACCTAGCCTGCTAACACTGGTCTCAACCTGATACTACCTAGCCTGCTAACACTGGTCTCAACCTGATACTACCTAGCCTGCTAACACTGGTCTCAACCTGATACTACCTAGCCTGCTAACACTGGTCTCAACCTGATACTACCTAGCCTGCTAACACTGGTCTCAACCTGATACTACCTAGCCTGCTAACACTGGTCTCAACCTGATACTACCTAGCCTGCTAACACTGGTCTCAACCTGATACTACCTAGCCTGCTAACACTGGTCTCAACCTGATACTACCTAGCCTGCTAACACTGGTCTCAACCTGATACTACCTAGCCTGCTAACACTGGTCTCAACCTGATACTACCTAGCCTGCTAACACTGGTCTCAACCTGATACTACCTAGCCTGCTAACACTGGTCTCAACCTGATACTACCTAGCCTGCTAACACTGGTCTCAACCTGATACTACCTAGCCTGCTAACACTGGTCTCAACCTGATACTACCTAGCCTGCTAACACTGGTCTCAACCTGATACTACCTAGCCTGCTAACACTGGTCTCAACCTGATACTACCTAGCCTGCTAACACTGGTCTCAACCTGATACTACCTAGCCTGCTAACACTGGTCTCAACCTGATACTACCTAGCCTGCTAACACTGGTCTCAACCTGATACTACCTAGCCTGCTAACACTGGTCTCAACCTGATACTACCTAGCCTGCTAGGACACTGGTCTCAACCTGATACTACCTAGCCTGCTAACACTGGTCTCAACCTGATACTACGTAGCCTGCTAACACTGGTCTCAACCTGATACTACCTAGCCTGCTAACACTGGTCTCAACCTGACACTACCTAGCCTGCTAACACTGGACTCAACCTGACACTACCTAGCCTGCTAACACTGGTCTCAACCTGACACTACCTAGCCTGCTAACACTGGTCTCAACCTGAGACTACCTAGCCTGCTACACTGGTCTCAACCTGATACTACCTAGCCTGCTAACACTGGTCTCAACCTGATACTACCTAGTCTGCTAACACTGGTCTCAACCTGACACTACCTAGCCTGCTAACACTGGTCTCAACCTGACACTACCTAGCCTGCTAACACTGGTCTCAACCTGATACTACCTAGCCTGCTAACACTGGACTCAACCTGACACTACCTAGCCTGCTAACACTGGTCTCAACCTGACACTACCTAGCCTGCTAACACTGGTCTCTCAACCTGATACTACCTAGCCTGCTAACACTGGTCTTAACCCTGAGACTACCTAGCCTGCTAACACTGGTCTTAACCCCTGAGACTACCTAGCCTGTTAACACTGGTCTCAACCCTGAGACTACCTAGCCTGCTAACACTGGTCTTAACCTGATACTACCTAGCCTGCTAACACTGGTCTTAACCCCTGAGACTACCTAGCCTGCTACACTGGTCTCAACCTGATACTACCTAGCCTGCTAACACTGGTCTCAACCTGACACTACCTAGCCTGCTAACACTGGTCTCAACCTGATACTACCTACCCTGCTAACACTGGTCTCAACCTGACACTACCTAGCCTGCTAACACTGGTCTCAACCTGATACTACGTAGCCTGCTAACACTGGTCTTAACCCCTGATACTACCTAGCCTGCTAACACTGGTCTTAACCCCTGATACTACCTAGCCTGCAAACACTGGTCTTAACCCCTGAGACTACCTAGCCTGCTAACACTGGCTAACCCCGACACTAACCTGACTACCTAGCCTGCTAACACTGGTCTTAACCCTGAGACTACCTAGCCTGCTAACACTGGTCTTAACCCCGACACTACCTAGCCTGCTAACACTGGTCTTAACCTGACACTACCTAGCCTGCTAACACTGGTCTCAACCTGACACTACCTAGCCTGCTAACACTGGTCTTAACCCCTGAGACTACCTAGCCTGCTAACACTTGTCCCAACCTGATACTACCTAGCCTGCTAACACTGGTCTCAACCTGATACTACCTAGCCTGCTAACAAGTGAATGCACCAATTTGTAACCGCTCTGGACAGCTCCTAAATGACTTAAATGTAAATGTAACACTGGTCTTAACCCCTGAGACTACCTAGCCTGCTAACACTGGTCTTAACCTGACACTACCTAGCCTGCTAACACTGGTCTCAACCTGATACTACCTAGCCTGCTAACACTGGTCTTAACCCTGAGACTACCTAGCCTGCTAACACTGGTCTTAACCTGACACTACCTAGCCTGCAACACTGGTCTCAACCTGATACTACCCAGCCTGCTAACACTGGTCTCAACCTGACACTACCTAGCCTGCTAACACTGGTCCCAACCTGACACTACCTAGCCTGCTAACACTGGTCTCAACCTGACACTACCTAGCCTGCTAACACTGGTCTTAACCTGATACTACCTAGCCTGCTAACACTGGTCTCAACCTGATACTACCCAGCCTGCTAACACTGGTCTCAACCTGACACTACTTAGCCTGCTAACACTGGTCTCAACCTGATACTACCTAGCCTGCTAACACTGGTCTCAACCTGACACTACCCAGCCTGCTAACACTGGTCTCAACCTGACACTACCTAGCCTGCTAACACTGGTCTCAACCTGATACTACCTAGCCTGCTAACAGGTCTTAACCTGATACTACCTAGCCTGCTAACACTGGTCTCAACCTGATACTACCCAGCCTGCTAACACTGGTCTCAACCTGACACTACTTAGCCTGCTAACACTGGTCTCAACCTGATACTAGCCTGCAACACTGGTCTCAACCTGATACTACCTAGCCTGCTAACACTGGTCTCCCTGATACTACCTAGCCTCTAACACTGGTCTCAACCTGACACTACAGAGCCTGCTAACACTGGTCTCAACCTGATACTACCTAGCCTGCTAACACTGGTCTCAACCTGACACCACCTAGCCTGCTAACACTGGTCTCAACCTGACACCACCTAGCCTGCTAACACTGGTCTCAACCTGACACTACCTAGCCTCACAGCTCCCTGACACTGCCTAGCCTCACAGCTCCCTGACAGTATCTAGCTTCACAGCTCCCTGACATTACCTAGCCTCACAGCTTCCTGACACTACCTAGCTTCACAGCTCCCTGACACTACCTAGCTTCACAGCTCCCTGACAGTATCTAGCTTCACAGCTCCCTGACACTACCTAGCTTCACAGCTCCCTGACACTACCTAGTCTCACAGCTCCCTGACAGTACCAAGCCTCACAGCTCCCTGACACTACCTAGCCTCACAGCTCCCTGACACTACCTAGCTTCACAGCTCCCTGACACTACCTAGCTTCACAGCTCCCCAGCCTCACAGCTCCCTGACAGTACCTAGCTTCACAGTTCCCTGACACTACCTAGCCTCACAGCATCTAGCTTCACAGCTCCCCAGCCTCACAGCTACCTGACACTACCTAGTCTCACAGCTCCATGACACTACTAGCCTCACAGCTCCCTGACAGTATCTAGCTTCACAGCTCCCTGACAGTATCCTAGCTTCACAGCTCCCTGACACTAGCTTCACAGCTCCCTGACAGCATCTAGCTTCACAGCTCCCCAGCCTCACAGCTCCCTGACAGTATCTAGCTTCTCAGCTCCCCAGCCTCACAGCTCCCTGACAGTATCTAGCTTCACAGCTCCCTGACAGTATCTAGCTTCACAGCTCCCTGACAGTATCTAGCTTCACAGCTCCCCAGCCTCACAGCTCCCTGACAGTACCTAGCCTCACAGCTCCCTGACAGTAATACCGGTGCTGTGACCACTAGCCTTTCCCCAGCTGTCTCCACAGACAGCACCTCTACATAGCTGAGCTGGGGATCTCTCCCTCACTTACCATATTTGTAGGCGCAAGTCACTCTGTGCAGCATGATCCGTAGGGGGACCAAAATAGCAGCGCAAAATCAGCTGGTTTGGACCGGCCCTGCTGGCCTCCCCTGTCTGGAATCTGTTCTGCACAAGTCCTATTGTCATATGGTTAATCAGCTCTTTTCTCTATACAATGCAGTCCACAGCCAGTCAGTCAGTCAGTCAGCCAGCCAGACAGCCTTGTAGTCAACCAGTCAGTCTGCCAGTTAGTCAACCAGTCAGCCAGTAAGCCAGCCAGTCAGTCAGCGAGTCCCACTCGTCCCGGCTCAGCCACCCACCACTATAGAGAACCAGTCTGCCATGCCGGGAAGTTGAGCACAAAGTCAACTGGTCCAGCTTAGGGAAGACTTATTATGGAGAGCTGCCTGATCAGTCCGCTTGGTCTGGTCCCTCAACCCACTGCTGGACTGGACACGACTGGGCTGGTAGTAACCACTGTCTGGCAGCATAAACAGCCGCCAGCCTAATTAATTGAATCAATGCAGTCAGCAGTAATTCATTCTGATATTTTGAAATGCTTCCCTCTCTTTGAGACAGTGAAATGCCTCCCTCTCTTTGAGACAGTGAAATGCCTCCCTCTCTTTGAGACAGTGAAATGCCTCCCTCTCTTTGAGACAGTGAAATGCCTCCTCTCTTTGAGACAGTGAAATGCCTCCCTCTCTTTGAGACAGTGAAATTCCTCCCTCTCTTTGAGACAGTGAAATGCCTCCTCCAGTGAAATGCCTCTCTTTTTGAGACAGTGAAATGCCTCCCTCTCTTTGAGACAGTGAAATGCCTCCCTCTCTTTGAGACAGTGAAATGCCTCCCTCTCTTTGAGACAGTGAAATGCCTCCCTCTCTTTGAGACAGTGAAATGCCTCCCTCTCTTTGAGACAGTGCAATTTAATTCAAGATGCTAGGCACCCAACCAGCCAAACATTAAATACATGTAATAACTCATTTTATTGGTAAAGGTCAATCCAAATATATTTTTATTTGGGCCTGTCCTATCAATAGTTCATGGGCCTGTCCTATCAATAGTTCATGGGCCTGTCCTATCGATAGATCATGGGCCTGTCCTATCAATAGATCATGGGCCTGTCCTATCGATAGATCATGGGTCTGGCCCTGTCCTATCGATAGATCATGGCCCTGTCCTATCGATAGATCATGGGTCTGTCCTATCGATAGATCATGGCCCTGTCCTATCGATAGATCATGGGTCTGTCCTATCGATAGATCATGGGTCTGTCCTATCGATAGATCATGGCCCTGTCCTATCAATAGATCATGGCCCTGTCCTATCAATAGATCATGGCCCTGTCCTATCAATAGATAATGGCCCTGTCCTATCAATAGATCATGGGCCTGTCCTATCGATAGATCATCGGCCTGTCCTATCGATAGATCATGGATCTGTCCTATCAATAGATCATGGCCCTGTCCTATCAATAGATAATGGCCCTGTCCTATCGATAGATCATGGCCCTGTCCTATCGATAGATCATGGCCTGTCCTATCGATAGATCATGGGTCTGTCCTATCGATAGATCATGGCCCTGTCCTATCGATAGATCATGGCCTGTCCTATCGATAGATCATGGGTCTGTCTATCGATAGATCATGGGTCTGTCCTATCGATAGATCATGGGTCTGTCCTATCAATAGATCATGGCCCTGTCCTATCGATAGATCATGGGTTGTCTTTTATAGATCATGGGTCTGTACTATCGATAGATCATGGCCCTGTCCTATCGATAGATCATGACCCTGTCCTATCAATATGCTCTGGGTTGTCTTTATAAAAGAGGTGTGGGACCAGGGAAAGTACTGAGTGTTGCAACATGCTCTGGGCTGTCTTTATAAAAGAGGTGTGGACCAGAGAAAGTACTGAGTGTTGCAACATGCTCTGGGCTGTCTTTATAAAAGAGGTGTGCATCTTAGTGGGGACAAACAGCTCATGAAGACACTGACATCTGCCACTGATACAGGTGAGCTCATGCATGTCTCTCACTATTCTTAACTGATCACAAATCATTTCAAATAAAACAATTGGGAAGGGAGGTTTTCCTGGTGCCTAATGTAACATTGTCCGATCTGTTCAGTCATCATAGGACCTAACTAGAATCCTGCTTGTTAACACAGTAAAATGTCAATAGTCATAGTGAGACAGAGTGACTGTGTAAGTGTTAGTATTTCACCAACAGCTGGAGACCCGAACAATACTGTAGTAAATGAGCTCCCTTTTCTTACAGGGCACCCATTCAACATACTATTCTGAAGTTTCCTTCAAAGGCAAACAGACATCTATCACAACAACGATGGTATGTATTAATAAACCACAGTATTATAAGAATGATCAGAAAACAGCATTCAGAGATACTAATGACAATATAGGACATGCGTCTCTAATGAAAAGCCCCATTCTGGTGGGAAGCTGCTATAGACCACCAAGTGCTAACAGTCAGTATCTGGATAATATGTGTGAAATGCTTGATAATGTTTGTGATATCAACAGAGAAGTATATTTTCTGGGGGATTTAAATATTGACGGTCTTTCATCAGGCTGCCCACTCAGGAAAAAGCTTCAAACTGTAACCAGTGCCTGCAACCTGGTTCAGGTTATTAGTCAACCTACCAGGGTATTTTACAAACAACACAGGAATTAAATCACCAACATGTATTGATCACATCTTTACTGATGCTGCAGAGATTTGTTTGAAAGCAGTATACAAATCCATAGGATGTAGTGATCACAATATAACAGCTATATCTAGGAAAACTAACGTTCCAAAGGCTGGGCCTAATATAGTGTATAAGAGGACAGGCTGGGCCTAATATAGTGTATAAGAGGACAGGCTGGGCCTAATATAGTGTATAAGAGGACAGGCTGGGCCTAATATAGTGTATAAGAGGACAGGCTGGGCCTAGTGTATATAAACTGTATGAGGGACAGGCTGTATAAGAGGACAGGCTGGGCCTAATATAGTGTATAAGAGGACAGGCTGGGCCTAATATAGTGTATAAGAGGACAGGCTGATAAGAGGACTGGGCCTAATATAGTGTATAAGAGGACAGGCTGGGCCTAATATAGTGTATAAGAGGACAGGCTGGGCCTAATATAGTGTATAAGAGGACAGGCTGGGCCTAATATAGTATATAAGAGGACAGGCTGATACTGGGCCTAATATAGTGTATAAGAGGACAGGCTGGGCCTAATATAGTGTATAAGAGGACAGGCTGGGCCTAATATAGTGTATAAGAGGACAGGCTGGGGCCTAATATAGTGTATAAGAGGACAGGCTGGGCCTAATATAGTGTATAAGAGGACAGGCTGGGCCTAATATAGTGTATAAGAGGACAGGCTGGGCCTAATATAGTGTATAAGAGGACAGGCTGGGCCTAATATAGTGTATAAGAGGACAGGCTGATGCTGGGCCTAATATAGTGTATAAGAGGACAGGCTGGGCCTAATATAGTGTATAAGAGGACAGGCTGGGCCTAATATAGTATATAAGAGGACAGCCTGATGCTGGGCCTAATATAGTGTATAAGAGGACAGGCTGGGCCTAATATAGTGTATAAGAGGACAGGCTGGGCCTAATATAGTGTATAAGAGGACAGGCTGGGGCCTAATATAGTGTATAAGAGGACAGGCTGGTCCTGTGTATCAGTTGGTAGGGCATGGCACTAGTGTATAAGAGGACAGGCTGGGCCTAGTATAGTGTTAAGATACCACCTTTAGTAGAAAGTAGGCTGGGCCACATGACTGTAAGAGGTCGCTTTGTGGCAGGCTAAGTGTATCTGCTAACAGGCTGGCCTAATTATTATTATTATTATAATAGTGTATAAGAGGACAGGCTGGGCCTAATATAGTGTATAAGAGGACAGGCTGGGCCTAATATAGTGTATAAGAGGACAGGCTGGGCCTAATATAGTGTATAAGAGGACAGGCTGGGCCTAATATAGTGTATAAGAGGACAGGCTGGGCCTAATATAGTGTATAAGAGGACAGGCTGGGCCTAATATAGTGTATAAGAGGACAGGCTGGGCCTAATATAGTGTATAAGAGGACAGGCTGGGCCTAATATAGTGTATAAGAGGACAGGCTGGGCCTAATATAGTGTATAAGAGGACAGGCTGGGCCTAATATAGTGTATAAGAGGACAGGCTGGGCCTAATATAGTGTATAAGAGGACAGGCTGGGCCTAATATAGTATATAAGAGGTCAAGCTGGGCCTAATATAGTGTATAAGAGGACAGGCTGGGCCTAATATAGTGTATAAGAGGACAGGCTGGGCCTAATATAGTATATAAGAGGTCAAGCTGGGCCTAATATAGTGTATAAGAGGACAGGCTGGGCCTAATATAGTGTATAAGAGGACAGACTGGGCCTAATATAGTATATAAGAGGTCAGGCTGGGCCTAATATAGTGTATAAGAGGTCATGCTGGGACTAATATAGTGTATAAAAGGACAGGCTGGGCCTAATATAGTGTATAAGAGGACAGGCTGATGCTGGGCCTAATATAGTGTATAAGACGACAAGCTGGGCCTAATATAGTGTATAAGAGGACAGGCTGGGCCTAATATAGTATATAAGAGGTCAGGCTGGGCCTAATATAGTGTATAAGAGGACAGGCTGGGCCTAATATAGTGTATAAGAGGACAGGCTGATGCTGGGCCTAATATAGTGTATAAGAGGACAGGCTGGGCCTAATATAGTGTATAAGAGGACAGGCTGGGCCTAATATAGTGTATAAGAGGACAGGCTGGGCCTAATATAGTGTATAAGAGGACAGGCTGGGCCTAATATAGTGTATAAGAGGACAGGCTGGGCCTAATATAGTATATAAGAGGTCAGGCTGGGCCTAATATAGTGTATAAGAGGACAGGCTGGGCCTAATATAGTGTATAAGAGGACAGGCTGATGCTGGGCCTAATATAGTGTATAAGAGGACAGGCTGGGCCTAATATAGTGTATAAGAGGACAGTCTGGGCCTAATATAGTGTATAAGAGGACAGGCTGATGCTGGGCCTAATATAGTGTATAAGAGGACAGGCTGGGCCTAATATAGTGTATAAGAGGACAGGCTGGGCCTAATATAGTGTATAAGAGGACAGGCTGGGCCTAATATAGTGTATAAGAGGACAGGCTGGGCCTAATATAGTGTATAAGAGGACAGGCTGGGCCTAATATAGTGTATAAGAGGTCAGGCTGGGCCTAATATAGTGTATAAGAGGACAGGCTGGGCCTAATATAGTATATAAGAGGTCAGGCTGGGCCTAATATAGTGTATAAGAGGACAGGCTGATGCTGGGCCTAATATAGTGTATAAGAGGACAGGCTGGGCCTAATATAGTGTATAAGAGGACAGGCTGGGCCTAAGATAGTGTATAAGAGGACAGGCTGGGCCTAATATAGTGTATGCTATTGATGTAAATAATATTTGATGCTGGTCTGTGGTGTGTAATGAGGAGCAACCAGACGCTGCTGGTCTGTGGTGTGTAATGAGGAGCAACCAGACGCTGCTGGTCTGTGGTGTGTAATGAGGAGCAACCAGATGCTGCTGGTCTGTGGTGTGTAATGAGGAGCAACCAGATGCAGATATTTCTAAAACTAAAAGTATTGTATTTGGAACAAAACACTCACTAAACCCTAAACCTCAACTAAATCTTGTAATAAATCATGTGGAAGTTAAGTTGACTAAACTGCTTGGAGTAACCCTAGATTGTAAACTGTCATGGTCAAAACATATTGGTGCAGTAGTAGCTAAGATGGGGAGAAGTCTGTCTATAATCAAGCGCTGCTCTGCCTTCTTAACAACACTATCAACAAGGTAGGTCCTACAGGCCCTAGTTTCTACCTTCTTAACAACACTATCAACAAGGCAGGTCCTACAGGCCTAGTTTCTACCTTCTTAACAACACTATCAACAAGGCAGGTCCTACAGGCCCTAGTTTCTACCTTCTTAACAACACTATCAACAAGGCAGGTCCTACAGGCCCTAGTTTCTACCTTCTTAACAACACTATCAACAAGGCAGGTCCTACAGGACCTAGTTTTGTCGCACCTGGACTACTGTTCAGCCGTGTGGTCAGGTGCAACAAAGAGGAACTTAGGAAAATTGCAATTGGCTCAGAACAGGGCAGCACGGCTGGCCCTTGGATATACACAGAGAGCTAATATTAATAATATGCATGTCAATCTCTCCTGGCTGAAAGTGGAGGAGATTGACTTCATCACTATTTTAATTTATGAAAGCTATTGACATGTTAAATGCACTGAGCTGTCTGTCTGAATTACTGGCGCACAGCTCAGACACCCATGTATACCCCACAATACATGCCACGAGGTCTCTTCACAGTCCCCAAGTCCAGAACAGACTATGGGAGGCGCACAGTACGACTACATGGAACTCTATTCCACAGTACTACATAGAGCCATGACTACATGGAACTCTATTCCACAGTACTACATAGAGCCATAACTACATGGAACTCTATTCCACAGTACTACATAGAGCCATTACTACATGGAACTCTATTCCACATCAGGTAACTGATGTAGCAGTGGAATCAGATTTTTTAAACAGATAAAAAACACCTTATGGAACTGCTGGGACTGTGGAGAAACACAAACACTGGCACAGACACAGGCATACACACACACACACACGCACGCACACACACACACACACACACACACACACACACACACACACACACACACACACACACACACACACACACACACACACACACACACACACACACACACACACACACACACACACACACACACACACACAAACACACACACACACACAACACACACACACACACACATTTACACACACACACACACACACACAGACAACATTTTCACTATACCAACACATGGATTTAGTACTGTAGATATGTGGTAGTGGTGGAGTAGGGGCCTGAGGGCACACAGTGTGTTGTGAAATCTGTGAATGTATTGTAATGTTTTAAAACTGTATAAACTGCCTTATTTTGCTGGACCCCAGGAAGAGTAGCTGCTGCTTTGGCATAATAAATGTATCCATAATAACTACAAATGAACCAACACTAGACAGTTTTTGTATTAAACTGCTGTATCCATCTACCCTCTGCTGCAGTCCATCTTGCTGCTGGCTCTAATGGTCCCCGTGATGGCACAGTCCTCCCTGCATCCAGTGGACTGTGATGAGGTCTATAGATCAGGTTCTGGACAAAACGGGGTCTACACCATCTACCCTGCAGGACCTACCTCACCTGTCCAGGTCTTCTGTGACATGGGGTTGGAAAGTGCATATCGAGGAAAGTGGACGGTCAGTTTCAATGTGTGGTATTGAAATACACTTAAAGACTAATTTACCATGAACAATCTCTCTCTCTCTCTCCTAATCTGTTAATTAAACAATCTCTCTCTCTCTCTCTTAATCTGTTAATTAAACAATCTCTCTCTCTCCTAATCTGTTAATTAAACAATCTCTCTCTCTCTCTTAATCTGTTAATTAAACAATCTCTCTCTCTTAATCTGTTAATTAAACAATCTCTCTCTCTCCTAATCTGTTTATCAAACAATCTCTCTCTCTCTTAATCTGTTAATTAAACAATCTCTCTCTCTCTTAATCTGTTAATTAAACAATCTCTCTCTCTCTCTTAATCTGTTTATCAAACAATCTCTCTCTCTCTCTTAATCTGTCAATTAAACAATATCTTTCTCTCTTAATCTGTCAATTAAACAATCTCTCTCTCTCTCTTAATCTGTCAATTAAACAATCTCTCTCTCTTAATCTGTCAATTAAACAATATCTCTCTCTTAATCTGTCAATTAAACAATCTCTCTCTCTTAATCTGTCAATTAAACTTTTTTATCTTAATCTGTCAATGAAACAATCTCTCTCTAAATCAGCTGATTCAGAGGCGACAGGATGGATCAGTGAACTTCTACAGGAAGTGGGATCAGTACAAGAGTGGTTTTGGGAGCGCAGCTGGAGAGTACTGGCTGGGTAGGAACTGGTTTAACTTCTAGCCAACAGAACGATCTCCTCCTAGAACCTTGTTCTACCACTGACTTCATCCGGTTTGTCCTAGTTCATTCAAGGCCATTTGTCATTGTATTCAGACAACACAATGAACTGCTATGCTGATCTCATTCTCCAGGGCTGGAGACAATGCATCTCATGACTATGAAAGGAACCTATGAGCTGAGGGTGGACATGGAGGACTTTGAGGGGAATAAGGTCTATGCTCAGTACTCTTCCTTCTCCGTTGGACCAGAGGCTGAAGGATACCTGCTAACACTGGGGTCATTTAAAGATGGCGGAGCAGGTGGGTGACAATTTATATTGTCCAAGAAAAAATAACCAAAGAATAAAAGTCTAATAAAATAGTCCAATAATATACTGTAGTACCAGAATATAGTCCAATAATATACTGTAGAACCAGAATATAGTCCAATAATATACTGTAGAACCAGAATATAGTCCAAGAATATACTGTAGAACCAGAATATAGTCCAATAATATACTGTAGTACCAGAATATAGTCCAAGAATATACTGTAGAACCAGAATATACTGTAGTACCAGAATATAGTCCAAGAATAACCAGAATATACTGTAGAATATAGTCCAATAATATACTGTAGTACCAGAATATAGTCAAGAATATACTGTAGTACCAGAATATAGTCCAAGAATATACTGTAGTACCAGAATATAGTCCAAGAATATACTGTAGTACCAGAATATAGTCCAAGAATATACTGTAGTACCAGAATATAGTCCAAGAATATACTGTAGTACCAGAATATAGTCCAAGAATATACTGTAGTACCAGAATATAGTCCAAGAATATACTGTAGTACCAGAATATAGTCCAAGAATATACTGTAGTACCAGAATATAGTCCAATAATATACTGTAGTACCAGAATATAGTCCAATAATATACTGTAGAACCAGAATATAGTCCAATAATATA
The DNA here is from genome assembly GCF_021184085.1 of Oncorhynchus gorbuscha. NCBI lineage: Eukaryota > Metazoa > Chordata > Actinopteri > Salmoniformes > Salmonidae > Oncorhynchus > Oncorhynchus gorbuscha. Next base: position 13,015 of record NW_025746180.1, on the reverse strand, counting down.
CTGTAGTACCAGAATATAGTCCAATAATATACTGTAGAACCAGAATATAGTCCAATAATATACTGTAGTACCAGAATATAGTCCAAGAATATACTGTAGTACCAGAATATAGTCCAAGAATATACTGTAGTACCAGAATATAGTCCAAGAATATACTGTAGTACCAGAATATAGTCAAGAATATACTGTAGTACCAGAATATAGTCCAAGAATATACTGTAGTACCAGAATATAGTCCAAGAATATACTGTAGTACCAGAATATAGTCCAAGAATATACTGTAGTACCAGAATATAGTCCAAGAATATACTGTAGTACCAGAATATAGTCCAATAATATACTGTAGTACCAGAATATAGTCCAATAATATACTGTAGAACCAGAATATAGTCCAATAATATACTGTAGTACCAGAATATAGTCCAATAATATACTGTAGAACCAGAATATAGTCCAATAATATACTGTAGTACCAGAATATAGTCCAATAATATACTGTAGTACCAGAATATAGTACCAGAATATACTGTAGAACCAGAATATAGTCCAATAATATACTGTAGTACCAGAATATAGTCCAAGAATATACTGTAGTACCAGAATATAGTCCAATAATATACTGTAGTACCAGAATATAGTCCAATAATATACTGTAGAACCAGAATATAGTCCAATAATATACTGTAGTACCAGAATATAGTCCAATAATATACTGTAGAACCAGAATATAGTCCAATAATATACTGTAGTACCAGAATATAGTCCAATAATATACTGTAGTACCAGAATATAGTACCAGAATATACTGTAGAACCAGAATATAGTCCAATAATATACTGTAGTACCAGAATATAGTCCAAGAATATACTGTAGTACCAGAATATAGTCCAATAATATACTGTAGAACCAGAATATAGTCCAATAATATACTGTAGTACCAGAATATAGTCCAATAATATACTGTAGTACCAGAATATAGTCCAATAATATACTGTAGTACCAGAATATAGTCCAATAATATACTGTAGAACCAGAATATAGTCCAAGAATATACTGTAGTACCAGAATATAGTCCAATAATATACTGTAGTACCAGAATATAGTCCAATAATATACTGTAGAACCAGAATATAGTCCAATAATATACTGTAGTACCAGAATATAGTCAATAATATACTGTAGTACCAGAATATAGTCCAATAATATACTGTAGTACCAGAATATAGTCCATTAATATACTGTAGTACCATAATATAGTCCAAGAATATACTGTAGTACCAGAATATAGTCCAATAATATACTGTAGTACCAGAATATAGTCCAATAATATACTGTAGTACCAGAATATAGTACCAGAATATACTGTAGAACCAGAATATAGTCCAATAATATACTGTAGTACCAGAATATAGTCCAAGAATATACTGTAGTACCAGAATATAGTCCAATAATATACTGTAGTACCAGAATATAGTCCAATAATATACTGTAGTACCAGAATATAGTACCAGAATATACTGTAGAACCAGAATATAGTCCAATAATATACTGTAGTACCAGAATATAGTCCAAGAATATACTGTAGTACCAGAATATAGTCCAATAATATACTGTAGAACCAGAATATAGTCCAATAATATACTGTAGTACCAGAATATAGTCCAATAATATACTGTAGTACCAGAATATAGTCCAATAATATACTGTAGTACCAGAATATAGTCCAATAATATACTGTAGAACCAGAATATAGTCCAAGAATATACTGTAGTACCAGAATATAGTCCAATAATATACTGTAGTACCAGAATATAGTCCAATAATATACTGTAGAACCAGAATATAGTCCAATAATATACTGTAGTACCAGAATATAGTCCAATAATATACTGTAGTACCAGAATATAGTCCAATAATATACTGTAGTACCAGAATATAGTCCATTAATATACTGTAGTACCATAATATAGTCCAAGAATATACTGTAGTACCAGAATATAGTCCAATAATATACTGTAGTACCAGAATATATTCCAATAATATACTGTAGTACCAGAATATAGTCCAATAATATACTGTAGTACCAGAATATAGTCCATTAATACACTGTAGTACCATAATATAGTCCAATAATATACTGTAGTACCAGAATATAATACCAGAATATACTGTAGTACCAGAATATAGTCCAATAATATACTGTAGTACCAGAATATAGTACCAGAATATAGTCCAATAATATACTGTAGAACCAGAATATACTGTAGTACCAGAATATAGTCCAATAATATACTGTAGAACCAGAATATACTGTAGTACCAGAATATAGACCAAGAATATAGTACCAGAATATAGTCCAAGAGTATAGTACAAGAATATAGCACTAGAATATAGTCCAAGGGTATAGTACAAAAATATAGTACCAGAATATAGTACCAGAGTATAGTACCATAATATAGCACTAGAATATAGTCCAATAGTACAAGACGATAGCACTAGAATATAGTCCAAGGGTATAGCACAAAAATATAGTACCAGAATATAGTACCAGAGTATAGTATCAGAATATAGTACCAGAATATAGTACCAGAATACAGTACCAGAGTATAGTACCAGAATATAGTCCAAGAGTATAGTACCAGAATATAGTACCAGAGTATAGTACCAGAATATAGTACCAGAGTATAGTACCAGAATACAGTACCAGAATACAGTACCAGAGTATAGTACCAGAATATAGCACCAGAGTATAGTACCAGAATATAGTCCAAGAGTATAGTACCAGAATATACTACCAGAATATAGCACCAGAGTATAGTACCAGAGTATAGTACCAGAATATAGTACCAGAATATAGTACCAGAGTATAGTACCAGAATATAGTACCAGAGTATAGTACCAGAATATACTACCAGAATATAGTACCAGAATATAGTCCAAGAGTATAGTACCAGAGTATAGTAACAGAATATAGTAAATGTACCAGAATATAGCACCAGAGTATAGTACCAGACTATAGTACCATAATATAGTCCAAGAGTATAGTACCAGAGTATAGCACCTGAATATAGTACCAGAATATAGTACCAGAATATAGTACCAGAATATAGTACCAGAGTATAGTACCAGAATATAGTACCAGAATATAGCACCAGAGTATAGTACCAGAATATAGCACAAGAATATAGTCCAAGAGTACAGTACCAGAATATAGTACCAGAATATAGTATCAGAGTATAGTACCAGAGTATAGTACCATAATATAGCACTAGAATATAGTACCAGAGTATAGTACCATAATATAGCACTAGAATATAGTACCAGAGTATAGTACCAGAATATAGCACTAGAATATAGTACCAGACTATAGTACCATAATATAGTCCAAGAGTATAGTACCAGAGTATAGCACCTGAATATAGTACCAGAATATAGTACCAGAATATAGTACCAGAATATAGTACCAGAGTATAGTACCAGAATATAGTACCAGAATATAGCACCAGAGTATAGTACCAGAATATAGCACAAGAATATAGTCCAAGAGTACAGTACCAGAATATAGTACCAGAATATAGTATCAGAGTATAGTACCAGAGTATAGTACCATAATATAGCACTAGAATATAGTACCAGAGTATAGTACCATAATATAGCACTAGAATATAGTACCAGAGTATAGTACCATAATATAGCACTAGAATATAGTACCAGAGTATAGTACCATAATATAGCACTAGAATATAGTACCAGAGTATAGTACCAGAATATAGTATCAGAGTATAGTACCAGAGTATAGTACCATAATATAGCACTAGAATATAGTACCAGAGTATAGTACCATTTTATTTATGTAGTTATTTATTTCACCTTTATTTAACCAGGTAGGCAAGTTGAGAACAAGTTCTCATTTACAATTGTGACCTGGCCAAGATAAAAAAACAAAGCAGTTCGACAGATACAACGACACAGTTACACATGGAGTAAAACAAACATACAGTCAATAATACAGTATAAACAAGTCTATATACGATGTGAGCAAATGAGGTGAGAAGGAGGTAAAGGCAAAAAAGGCCATGGTGGCAAAGTAAATACAATATAGCAAGTAAAACACTGGAATGGTAGTTTTGCAATGGAAGAATGTGCAAAGTAGAAATAAAAATAATGGGGTGCAAAGGAGCAAAATAAATAAATAAATAAAATACAGTTGGGAAAGAGGTAGTTGTTTGGGCTAAATTATAGGTGGGCTATGTACAGGTGCAGTAATCTTTGAGCTGCTCTGACAGTTGGTGCTTAAAGCTAGTGAGGGAGATAAGTGTTTCCATAATATAATAATATTATTAATAATTAATAACCATAATATAGTACCATACTATAAAATTGGAATATAGTCCATGAGTATAGTACCAGAGTATAGTACCATAATATAGCACTGGAATAAATTACCAGAGTATAGTACCAGAATATAGTGGCATAATATAGCACTAGAATATAGTACCAGAGTATAGTACCATAATATAGCACTAGAATATAGTACCAGAGTATAGTACCAGAATATAGCACTATACTATAGTACCAGAATATAGTACCATAATATAGTACCATAATATAGTCCATGAGCATAGCACTAGAACATAGTACAAGAGTATAGTACCAGAATATAGTGGCATAATATAGCACTAGAATATAGTACCAGAATATAGTACCATAATATAGTACCATAATATAGTCCATGAGCATAGCACTAGAACATAGTACAAGAGTATAGTACCAGAATATAGTACCAGAGAAAATTACAAGGAAAATAGTGCAAGAAAATCTGTCAACAAGGGTTCATTACTAGGGATGCACTATATATCGGTGAACATATCGGAATCGGCCGATATTAACTAAAAATGACAACATCAGTAGCGGCCTGATGTCTAGTTTAATGCTGATGTGCAAAACAGATGTCAGAGCTGACGTATAAACCTATATAACGTAGGTACATGACGTAATGACGCCACGTAAAATGTTGCGCTACACGTGCAACAAAGCATTCCTAACCTCGCCCACAATGTCTGCTGTGTGGATCGAGCAGACAACAAGTCCAGCAGTCATTTGAAAGGATAACAACATTTCAGAGAGATGACTCAAAGATAATGGAATTCATTGACCTTGACAATCAACCGTCCTTTGTAAGTGGGTGATGTTGGCTTTCGCCGACTGGTCGAGCACCGGTACACACTACCCAGTAGGCGCTATTTTTCAGATGTTGCCCAACCGAAGTTGGTATTAGCTAGGTTGCCACTTGTCGGTTTGCCTATTAAAATGGAACTTCAAATTTTTCAGATGTTGCCCTACCGAAATTACACAGTAATAGCGTCACTGCTATTAGCTTCACAACATACTATGGAACTATGGGGGTGGCACAGGGTTCAATTCTCGGGCCAACTCTTTTCTCTGTATATATCAATGATGTTGCTCTTGCTGCGGGCAATTCCCTGATCCACCTCTACGCAGACGACACATTCTGTGTACTTCTGGCCCTTCCTTGGACACTGTGCTATCTAACCTCCAAACGAGCTTCAATGCCATACAACACTCCTTTCGTGGCCTCCAAATGCTCTTAAACGCAAGTAAAATCAAATGCATGCTTTTCAACCATTCGCTGCTTGCACCCGCATGCCCAACTAGCATCACCACCGTGGATGGTTCCGACCTTGAATATGTGGACATCTATAAGTACCTAGGTGTCTAGCTAGACTGTACACTCTCCTTCCAGACTCATATCAAACATCTCCAATCTAAAATCAAATCTAGAGTCGGCTTTCTATTTCGCAACAAAGCCTCCTTCACTCACGCCGCCAAACTTACCCTAGTAAAACTGACTATCCTACCGATCCTCGACTTCGGCGATGTCATCTACAAAATTGCTTCCAACACAGCAAACTGGATGCAGTTTATCACAGTGCCATCTGTTTTGTTACTAAAGCACCTTATACCACCCACCACTGCGACCTGTATGCTCTAGTCGTAGGGCCCTCGCTACATATTCGTCACCAGACCCACTGGCTCCAGGTCATCTACAAGGCCATGCTAGGTAAAGCTCCGCCTTATCTCAGTTCACTGGTCACGATGGCAACACCCACCCGTAGCACTCGCTCCAGCAGGTGTATCTCACTGATCATCCTAAAGCCAACACCTCATTTGGCCGCCTTTCGTTCAGTACTCTGCTGCCTGTGACTGGATCGAATTGCAAAAATCGCTGAAGTTGGAGACTTTTATCTCCCTCACCAACTTCAAACATCTGCTATCTGAGCAGCTAACCGATCGCTGCAGCTGTACATAGTCCATTGGTAAATAGCCCACCCAATCTACCTACCTCATCCCCATACTGTTTTTATTTATTTACTTTTGTGCTCTTTTGCACACCAGTATCTCTACCTGCACATGACCATCTGATCATTTATCACTCCAGTGTTAATCTGCAAAATTGTAATTATTCGCCAACCTCCTCATGCCTTTTGCACACAATGTATATAGACTCTCTTTTTTCTTCTTTTTTTTCTACAGTGTTATTGACTTGTTAATTGTTTACTCCATGTGTAACTCTGTGTTGTTGTCTGTTCACACTACTATGCTTTATCTTGGCCAGGTCGCAGTTGTAAATGAGAACTTGTTCTCAACTTGCCTACCTGGTTAAATAAAGGTGAAAAAAATACAACCAGCCTGAAAACAATGACCAGTAGAAACTGCAGTCATTTTCATTATTCTTGGCAATGATTTAGGAATCCTCGTGAGTTAGTATTAGCAAGGTTGCCACTTGTTGTTTGCCTAATGAAATGGAACTTCAGTTCATGAAAATAAATAGCTAGCCAGATACTTAACCCTTTCTCCCAAAGCTAAAGTTATAAGCAGCCAGCTACTTAACCCTGTCTCCCAAAGCTAAAGTTATAAGCAGCCAGCTACTTAACCCTGTCTCCCAAAGCTAAAGTTATAAGCAGCCAGCTACTTAACCCTGTCTCCCAAAGCTAAAGTTATAAGCAGCCAGCTAGCTTCATCTGTCTAGTGAGGCTCTACCGGACTGGATATGTGTTGTGAAGCTAGCCACAATAAGGATTAGGCACAATAGTGGAATTTGTGGTTTGCTTTCAAAATAAAAGTCTGTTGTTGACAGTGATGCAAATGAATACAAATAGTAGAATTATGCCATACTTGTATTTTGAAGGCTAACCGCAAAGTCCACTATTGTGGTTAATCCTTATTGTGGCTAGCTTCACATAGATGGGTCCGATGAATAATAAAATAAGATCTGTCTTACAAATTAGGGTTATTTTAGATGATGACACCTAGCTATATAGTTAGCTAGCTAATTAAAGCTACTGAAATAGATGTTTTCTAGCGAACTATAGCTACTGAAACAGATGTTAGGTAGCAAAATATAGCTACTGAAATAGATGTTAGCTAGGTAACTATAGCTACTGAAATAGATGTTAGCTAGCGAACTATAGCTACTGAAATAGATGTTAGCTAGGTAACTATAGCTACTGAAATAGATGTTAGCTAGGTAACTATAGCTACTGAAATAGATGTTAGCTTGCTAACTATAGCTACTTAAATAGATGTTAGCTAGCGAACTATAGCTACTTAAATAGATGTTAACTAGCGAACTATGTCTACTGAAACAGATTATGTCGTGTTTTTTGGGGAAGAATATTGTTTGTAACACGAAATACGAGTGATAGTGTAATCAATATGAGTGATGTGTAATAACTATGTAAAAAAAAATAGGAACACCTTAAATTATTATGTGACGCGCAGTCATATTCAGGTCCTGATTGGTCAACAAACTTAATTGACACGTCAAATTTTGTTAAATAGTATATATTTTGACGCAAAGACCCAAACGGCGTTCCATAGAAATCCTGGTTGAGAATAAAACGCCGAACAAATTAACAACGAAACAGCACAGCAAGTAAGTGAAAGAAATAGGTTGTGATGATGTTTTTCTGGTAATGGGGACATACGTAAATGCCAACAAAATAACTTTTTGGTCAGTGTGGTGTTTGTGTGTAACCTTTATTTCACTAGGCAAGTCCGTTATAAGAACAAATTCTTATTTACAATGACGGCCTACCCGGCCAAACCCGGACGATGCTGGGACAATTGTGCTCCGCCCTACGGGACTCTCAATCACAGCCGGATGTGATACAGCCTGGATTCGAACCAGGGACTGTAGTGACGCCTCTTGCACTGAGATGCAGGGCCTTAGACCGCTGCGCCCATGTGTGTGTGTTAACTCTTTAACTGAATGCTTCAAAGGCTGCAAACATGTTTTATATTGGTTATCTGCATCAGGTTTTTTGGGGCAAGGAACATATTGGATATTGGTATCGGCCAGAAATGTCATATCGGTGCATCACTAGTTCATACCTAAAGCTGGTGGAAGTATTATCATGAAGTTACCTAGAGTCCTTATTTATCTCCTCTGTTTCCTCAGGAGATTCTCTGGGTTTTCACAATGGTCACAAATTTACAACGTCAGATAAAGACCAGGACCTTGGCGACTCCAACTGTGCCCGGTTGTACTACGGAGGATTTTGGTACACCAACTGCCATGCTACTAACCCCAATGGGATATATGCATGGGCGAGTCTACCTTTGGTATTGGCATCAACTGGAATTCATGGAAAGGCTATACATACTCCCTGAAAGCCATCACCATGAAGATCAGACCAGCCCCTCAATAATTTCTAACACAATTGTAAAATCGGATTTTTCAATAACAATTATTGCCATACAAACATTTCCAGCACATGTACATATTCCATTTATAAGGGAGAGGGGGGGTCTTTTTTTAAGTAGGGTTTGTGTTTGGGTCTTCAGAGATTAGAAGGTGCAGCAGGATACAGAAGATCTCAGATCTACTCTGAAGTGCAGTGTTGCCATAGCAACAGAACCCTGACTGCAGTGGGGATTATATGACCCATCATTTAACTATCTCTGTCTCTTACCTTAACACACTGTCTGTCTCTTACCTTAACACACTGTCTGTCTCTTACCCTAACACACTGTCTGTCTCTTACCTTAACACACTGTCTGTCTCTTACCTTAACACACTGTCTGTCTCTTACCTTAACACACTGTCTGTCTCTTACCCTAACACACTGTCTGTCTCTTACCCTAACACACTGTCTGTCTCTTACCCTAACACACTGTCTGTCTCTTACCCTAACACACTGTCTGTCTCTTACCCTAACACACTGTCTGTCTCTTACCCTAACACACTGTCTGTCTCTTACCTTAACACACTGTCTGTCTCTTACCTTAACACACTGTCTGTCTCTTACCTTAACACACTGTCTGTCTCTTACCTAACACAGTGTCTGTCTCTTACCCTAACACACTGTCTGTCTCTTACCTTAACACACTGTCTGTCTCTTACCTTAACACACTGTCTGTCTCTTACCTTAACACACTGTCTGTTATGATCACCAACACTTGAAATAAAGACAGATACTGTACCTGCAAAATGATGAATTCTCCCAGTTTATTGTGCAATGTTTAGAACCAACGGTCTTTGTTGCCATGCTAAAAAACACATAACCTTAAGCTCCATATTGAAATAGCATCAGTTTATTATCTATGTGACTTTAGAATAGTTACATCTGTGTAATGACTTCAGCCAACCATGTTGAATTGAGTTTGTGGGTCAGACGGTGAAGTGATTCCAATAATGAGGGTAGACCTATTGAGTGGCTTAAAGAAATACATCACAACATCAGGTCAATTGAGTGAGAAATGCCTCTTGTATGTGTGTAGATCTTTGTTTTGGTCTCACTGTTTGATGCATTGTCATCTACTTCTACATGTGTCACATACAAACCTATTACTACCTGTCAGGGCAAGGAGATTGAGTTGTAACCTCATATAAATATCTTGGATACTACCTGTCAGGGCAAGGAGATTGAGGTTGTAACCTCATATAAATATATTGGAATTTTAATTGATGATGGCCTCTCTTTTAAATTGTATATTCAACAACTTACAAAAAATTGAAGCTGAAGTTGGGATTTTATTTTCTGAATAAGGCCTGTTTTTCTTTTGAAGCCAGAAGGAGGCTAGTATTAGCTACATATTTCTAGACTATGGGGATATTTTATATAACGGTCAGAGCGCCCACTTGATGCTCTGGCCGATGATTTGTTTACCTCTGGATAACATGGAAACAGCCCAACCAGCTCTGCTGGCAACAATTTCATTACGCTTTTTTCAGACGTTTACTGACAGCGGCCATATTCAACGGGTGTTGTATACTTTAGCTTCATTTGTTGACGCTACCCATCCCAGTAGCGGGATAATTGTCATCAGCAACCGCTGAATAGCATAGCATCACAGTCAAATAATATTACTAGAAAATATTAATATTCATGAAATCACAAGTGCAATATAGGAAAACACAGCTTAGCCTTTTGTTAATCCACCTTTCGTCTCAGATTTTGAAATTATGCTTTACAGCGAAAGCAATCCAAGCATTTGTGTAAATTTATCGATAGCACAGCATAGCATTATGTACACTAAGCATTAAGTAGCTTGGTCACGAAAATCAGAAAAGCAATTTAAAAAATGTTTACCTTTGATCATCATCGTTTTTCACTCACGAGACTACTTGTTACATAACAAATGTTCCTTTTGTTCCATAGAGATTATTTTTATACCCAAAATACCGACGTTTGTTTGTCGTGTTATGTTCAGAAATCCACAGGAAAGAGCGGTCACCACAATGCAGACGTATATTCCAAATAATATCTATAATGTCCACAGAAACATGTCAAATGTTTTTTTATAATCAATCTTCAGGTAGTTTTAAAATAAATATTCAATAATATATCAGTGTGTAGCTTTTTCCATAACAGCGGGAGGAACAATGCCGGCTTTACTCAATTGCGCACAAACTCACTCTGAGAGCCCCCACCTCTCCACTTGCGCAATGTGATCCTTCATGCTCATTTTCTAAATAAAAGCCTGAAACTATGTCTAAAGACTGTTGACACCTTAGGGAAGCCACAGACAAATGAATCTGGCTGATATTCCTTTAAATGGAGGATAGGCATGCATAGGAACACAGAGGTTTCAAAATAAGAGGCACTTCCTGATTGGATTTTCCTCAGGCTTTCACCTGCAATATCAGTTCTGTGGTACTCACAGACAATATTTTTACAGTTTTGGAAACTTTAGAGTGTTGTCTATCCTAATCTGACAATTTATATGCATATTCTAGTTTCTGGGGCTGAGAAAAAGGCTGTTACAAATGGGTACGTTTTTTAAAAAGAAAATTCTGCCCCTACACTCAACAAGTTAAGACATGTAGCTAGCTAGCTAGGTAAACAATGAACATAGCTAGGTAAACAATGAACCTAGCTAGGTAAACAATGAACCTAGCTAGGTAAACAACATGTAAGATCACACACGTCACGTAATGTTAGCTAACAAGCCAGCCAGCTAACGTTAGCGAGTTAAACAACAATGAATATAGTGCCAAATCATGTTGTTACTATCCTGCATGAATCTGCTCAACAATCTGCTGGGAGCTAAACAACCATGTTCAATGTTAGCTAGCTAACATTAGGCTCAAACAAGCAAAGCCAACGGCTCTGGGATACGAATAATAGCCATACTCGTGACGTTAGCTAGTGAGCCAGTCAGCTAACGTTAGCTAGCTAGCTAACAGTACACTTTAACTTGAAAATAAACCACTTTCTGTCAAATTTAGAAACGTGTGATATCTGAAAATGTAGCTAGCTAATACTAGACTATCTTACCCGTATACATCATCATGCATGATGGATGCGTCTCCTATCAGGGATGCCATACCCACGGTTGCCCTTAGTTTGAAGATGTAATCCGGAGACAGGTGTTTTCCCCATCTCTTTAGCTATCATACTCTAATTACACTGATTTTAAAACTTGATCCTCAGAAAGTAGAGAGCAACAATTATGCATCTCCACTACACGATACATTTCATAAAAAGCCACGTTCGACAGTATTACCAACAGACTGACCAGCTCAAATATACAGAAGCCCTCCATATGGAAGACCAATCTGAAATCCTCTCTCGGCATTTCCAGCCCACTCATTATCTCAGCCAATCACGGCTAGTTGGAAGATTGCTGCCTTTTTCTGTGGCTTAACCAATAAGGCTCGTAATTTATCAATTGTATTTGTATTTACAGACGGCATACATGTTTGTTATTAAGGCACATGAAAGTTCACATGTTCCAGAAGGCCTAGTTTCCTGAAATGGGTCACAATTGACAACAGACTTTCAACACGCTTATTGGGAAGGACACTCAACATGCACATCACTTACACAAATGACTGATGATTGGCTGAGATAAATTGATGATAAATAGATTGTGGGGGCTGTTTTGTTGGACTTCATTGCAGCTTCTCCCATTATCGATCATAGTCTGCTGCAGGAAAAATGTATGTGTTATGGCTTTACACCCCTGCTATAATGTGGATAAAGAGTTACCTGCCTAACAGAACACAGAGGGTGTTATGGCTTTACACCCCTGCTATAATGTGGATAAAGAACACAGTTACCTGCCTAACAGAACACAGAGGTGTGTCATGGCACAGAGTTTACATCCCCTGCTATAATGTGGATAAAGAGTTACCTGCCTAACAGAACACAGAACACAGAGGGTGTTATGGCTTTACACCCCCTGCTATAATGTGGATAAAGAGTTACCTGCCTAACAGAACACAGAGGGTGTCATGGCTTTACACCCCCCTGCTATAATGTGGATAAAGAGTTACCTGCCTAACAGAACACAGAGTGTGTCATGGCTTTACACCCCCTGCTATAATGTGGATAAACAGAGTTACCTGCCTAACAGAACACAGAGGGTGTTATGGCTTTACACCCCTGCTATAATGTGGATAAAGAGTTACCTGCCTAACAGAACACAGAGGTGTCATGGCTTTAAACCCCTGCTAAATTGTGGATAAAGAGTTACCTGCCTAACA